>NC_058131.1:143196867-143217360 GCF_016433145.1 Gracilinanus agilis
CCTTTTTGTCCCTATTTATTTTTCTCCACATATCAACTAAATCTAATTTTTCTAGGACTTCATTCACCTCTCTTACCTCTTTCTTATTTATTTTTCGGTTTGATTTATCTAGATCTGACAGAGGAATATTTAGATCTCCCACTAGTATGGTTTTACTATCTATTTCCTTCTTGAGCTCTGCTAGTTTCTCCTTTATGAATTTGGGTGCTATGCCACTTGGTGCATACATAATCAGCAGTGTTATTTCCTCATTGTTTATACTGCCTTTAATCAGGATGTAATGACCTTCCCTGTCTTTTTTAATCATATCTATTTTTACTTTGGCTTTGTCAGAAATCATAATAGCCACTCCTGCCTTCTTTTTCTCATTTGACGCCCAAAAGATTTTGCTCAAACCCTGAACCTTAAACTTGTGTATGTCCACCCGCCTCATATGTGTTTCTTGTAGACAACATATGGTAGGATTTTGGTTTCTAATCCACTCTGCTATTTGCTTCCATTTTATGAGCGAGTTCATCCCATTCACATTCAGAGTTATAATCATCAGTTGTGCATTTGCTGACATTTTCGAATCCTCCCCTATTCCTACCCCCTTTTTCCTTATACTTTTTCCTTTTAAACCAGTGGTTTGCAATAGCCACTATCCCTTGTCCCCTCCCTTGATTAACTTCCCTTTCTACCCCCTCCCTTATTTTTCCCCCTCTTTTTGTTTTTAAAGGCCTTATGAATTCCATCCCCCTTCTCCCCTCCCTTTTTTTGACCTCCCCACTCCCCTGCTCCCCTTGGTTTATCCCTTCTAACTTTCTCAGAAGGGTTAGATAAGAGTTTTATGTCCCAATGGATAGTATAGCTACTCTTCCTTCTCCGGGTTGATTACACTGAAAAATATGGAACGCTTCACGAATTTGCGTGTCATCCTTGCGCAGGGGCCATGCTAATCTTCTCTGTATCATTCCAATTTTAGTATATGTGCTGCTGAAGCAAGCACCAAATCCTTTATTCTGCAAATAAGGAAACCTAATCTCTTATCATTGCAAAATACTCCCTTGATTCAAACTCATTTCCAGCACTTTCTCTTCTTCCTTTTAGCTCCTACCTACTCTTACTAAATTTAAGCTGTTTTCCAGCTCACTTTGCTGCCGTATCCAACAATATTTCACTTATTTCCATGTCTTTCTAAATACTCCAGACCTGTCATGGAATTGCAATTACTTGAGTCCCTTTTTATCTACAGACATTGGTGAGGAGTAGAATTCATAGCCTTCCTGAATAAGGAGAAACATCTCCATCTTTCTCTTTGTTCTAGACCTGCAGCATCTCCAACACCTAATGTTATTTTTTAAAGTTCGCTTGTGAAAGAGACTCACTATCATATTTAATCACTTCCAGGCAGGAATTCTTACTAGAACTAAGCTAAATTATTCATGCTACACATTTAGTTCTTTTCTTCTTAACTAGGCAGTGCTGGTAAAGCTGAGGATCAGTGTACTCCCTATACTAACTAGTGGAACACAATACCAATAAAAAAAAATCACTCCTTAATTAAATCTGAAATAAATACTTCTTTTTTTAGCTTTTGGACTTACTTCATGTATTTTCTTTGTCTATTTGTTGATATTCATGTCTCTTCTGTTCATAAAGCACCTTAAAATGGCTTCTGCAAAGAAAGCAAAGTTGTAGGGAACCAGTAGGTATGAATATTGCTAGGGGACAGTGTTTTGAGGGAAGTAGCTTGAAATCTACATCAATGAAATATTTCATGGTCTTTGTTTTGTTAACATTCATTTATTTATTCACTATCTGATGACTGTTAGAGACTCTCTAGGCACAGTGCGATGCATAAAGGTGAATTAGATATAGGCTCTGCCCACAATAAGTTTACTATCTAGTAGGAAAGATAATTTGTTCAATAAATGTAAAAAAATAATATATTGTCAACATCTCTGACAGTGATCTAGCACATACAACACTGCAGGGTACACTCCTTAGCAGAATCAAAACCACACACACATACATCAGTCCCCTGGACCATGTGGAAGAAGACTATACATATAACAATAGTGTACGGTGATAAGCACAATTCAGTAGGGTTTCTATATTTATTAACAAAGCCTAGAGAGTTAATTATCTGTTTATTCATTTCAGAGCAAAATTGTATGAACCAGTATATGTGTCCTACTTATTTCTATTTATCATCCTCTCATATCTGACTTCCTCAGTTTGCTGAGGTTACCCTGTGTTTTGGCACAGAATCTGATTTCTATTGTCTGACAGTACTCAGGACCCAAATACAATGTCCCTACAGTGAAGGGGCTTTTTTTCTCTTGATATGAGAATCCTGACTAAGGATATAGATGTCAGTTTATCTGAATTTCCCAGGTACCTCTGTCATAATTTGGAGTGTTCATGACCTTTGGTGGATGGGCTCATAATTTGTTATAAGGCTTAGCTCAGAGACTTTTAATTCAAAGGAACCTTAAATTGAGGTTTAACACAAAATAAGAGTAGACCAGGGATCTAGTTGAATTGAATGTGACAAATGTAACAAATATAATTTGGTTCGATATCCTGGAGCCAGGATCTGCCTAGCATTCTAGGAGTACTTTGAGGGATTGTGAATGTTTTCTCTGATGCGATTGGCTCAAGTCCATGTGCTTTCCCAATAGTTAGGTACCAGTGACTAGCCCCCCAGTTCCATTTAACCTCTTAACATTAATTAGCTTTTTTTTGAATCCTTACCTTCTGTCTTGGAATCAATTCTATATATTGGTTCCAAGGCAGAAGAGTGAAAATGGCTAGTGTATAATTAGAAATCTTGAACCCTTGGACTTCATCTCCCAGAATCTTTTTCCCTTCATCCACATAGCATCCTTATGTATTGTACATAAACGTTTGCTGTAAACTCTCCTTTTTAACTCTCCTTTCCATGCTCTCCTCCTGGCTCTTTTCCAGCTTTTGGCAGTCCGAGCAACTCTCTTTTTGCTAACGCTATCATTTTCCTTTTTATTCAAGTTATTAATTAACAAATTCTTACAAGAATATAATACTTGAAGTATTTGGATATTAATTTTTAATCTTATGCTAGGCAATGAGAGTGAAGTGTCTTGTTCAGGATAATACAGCTAGGAAATGTCTTCAGTCAGATTTGAACTCAGGACCTCCTGTCTCTGGGTCTGATTCTCAATCCACTTAGCCACCTAGTTGGCCCCATTAATTCATTTTAAAAAAGAATATTTATTTCTAAAATAAAAGAAGAACAAAGATACATTCCTTGGGGAAACACTCTCCCCTGTACCACCTTGGTCTCTCTTAAAAATTTGATTTCAGCATAATTTTTATAAAATATTGATCTCTCCAAGTTCATGCTCAAATGCGGGTATAGTTGACTACCAAGTGAGTCCTCATCCCAGCTACTGATGGGCTAGGTCTTAAAGGTTAGTCCCAAAGTTCATTACTTGATACTTGGGATATTGCTACTGAACTGGCTGCAAAACTCAGGTGTTGAGATACTCTCTTTCCTGACTTTCTAAAACGAGCAAGGTTAGAAGCTCCAGAGTAATCTCCTTTATCTAAATTGAAGGAACAAATACTAAAGCAAAGGGTCCATTTTCTTGAGGCCACAGGTTGGCCTCAGTGGAGAGAAGGTCCCAGGCTTCTTTTCTTATAGCATGACTCTCAATGGATACCATCTGCAAAAGAGTAAAAAACAAGAGTAAGTAGTTAAAGAAGGAAAGAAAACAGCTAAGGGTCTAGTCTGGTCAGTGGTCTGCTTTGAATACCTCTACAACCAGTCAAAGAGCTTCTTATTCACCACATGGTTAGCCAACCAGAATCAGTACAGAGCACTTCCATTAAAAGTCTCTCCACCTAGAGAAAAACCATCAGAGATATGAGCATTCATTCATTTTTGCACAATGCTAAGAAAACTCTTTGAAATGAAAATAATTATTACCAACTTAAATAATAATAATGATAAGAATTCCTGTGAATTATTATTATTTATATTGTGAATTATTATTATTACTTCACCCTAACTGCTTAGCCTTTTCCATTCTTTTGCCTTGGAACTTAATGCCTTAGTATTAATTCTGAGATGAAAGGTAAGAGTTTAGCCACTTTATAGACATTATTATCATTATTTTACAGAGGAGAAAGTTGAGATTCAGAAAGTTAAGTGATTTGCTTATGTTCACAAAATTAAGAAAGTGTCCGAAAAAGGGTTTGAACTTAGGTCTTCTTGACTCCAACTCCAACATAATTTCTATTGTGAAGGCAGGTAGGTGGCTCCATGGATAGAGAGAGTCATGCCTGGGGATGGGACATCCTGAGTTCAAATTTAACCCAAGACACTTTATAGCTATGTGATTCTGAGAGAATCACTTAACCCAAATTGCCTAGCTCTTGATATTCTGCCTTGGAACTGATAGTATAGATTCTAAGATAGAAAGTAAGAGGTTTTTGAAAATTCAAATTAGAACCCCCCCCCACAATTTCTATTGTGTGTTTCCAAAGTTAAGGAGTTTAATGTTCCCTGATAGGATGTAAACTCCTTGAATACAAGGACTTTTTCAGTTTTGTCCTCGTATCACCAGTACCTAGCATAGTGTCTGACTGGAAATAGGTGCTCAATAAGTGCTCACTGATTGATTTTAGTAGGTAGCCATTAAAAGTTTGTGGGAAGGTAAATGGTATAACATAATATGTTTCCCTACAACAATAACTTATGAATTCAGTCGTTCAGGATACCAATGCAGAGTATAACTCTTCTGTGGCTTAGTATTATGTTTTTGAGAGTTAATATGGCATAAGTAGATGTAGATGTACATGTCTAAATCACCTTGTAGCCCAACTAATGAGACTCTCCAAGCTTAGCTGGGTGGGTCTACCATTAATAGAGTTATAGCCTATTATCAGACCTACACTGTGACCAGAGCTGTGCTTTAGAAAATTCAATCTGGCAACTGTGTGAAGGATAGATGGGTAACAAATGTGACTTGGGGCAAGGAGACTAGCTAAGAATCTATTGGAATAGATCAGGTGAAAGATTATGAGAGTCTGAACTTGGGTTGTGGCAGTTAAGATGCAAAGAAAAGGATAGGATTGAAAGATTATTATCAACCATGGTTCATTGGTACTAAATCAAATATTAGTCATTGAGTTGATGTGTGGGGAAAAAGGTAGGAGAAGTCAAAATGATTAAGTTTTTGAGTCTGGGGAAATGAAAGGAGAGTGGTGCCATTGACAGTAATAGAGAAGTTCAGAGGCAGAATTGGTCATCTCTGCATACACATCTCAAGAAATCAGCAGCCTACAAAAACTTTAACCATCCTGGGAAGAACATTGGGAAATAACTTATTTCCAGGCTGTCAAATTTTCAACAGCTTGTCAGTATCAGGGCAGCAATTCATAAAGCTTATGGCAATGAAAACATAAGTGCCAGGGGTCATATTTTCAATGTTTATTAAAATTCTTGCTTCCACATGACTGAATTTCTTTTAGATCAAGCCCAATTTCTTTCAGACAATTGCCAGTGCAGTAATGCAAATGGGTGTTATGCTCTGAGGCTCATGACTGTGGTTATTCAGTAACTGGTTTAAAAATAATAGTACATCCACATCTATTCTCTTTCATTTGCATTTGAGTTTCATAACAACCCTACAGCTAAGCAGGTTAGGGAGTATGATCCTAGTTTTTTTACAAATAAATAAACCGAGTCTTAGAATGCTAAATAGCTCCCTATATAAAGTGAGCAAACCTTGAGCAAGTAGTCAGAAATAGAATCCAGGTCATCTGATTATCTAGTCCAGATGGTTGAATGGGACTCATCTTAGTCTAGCCTCATAGCTCTAGTACTCCACTTAAGTTTCCTAGGAGGCAAGCACATTGAATTGGGTGAGATGGGGCTTCGTTAACTAAATAGCCCCTTGAAGAGTACTGGATCTTAGAGGGAAAGCCCAAGTTCATAACCAGCTTCAAAGATTTATTAAGTGGGTGACCTTGGACAAGTCACTGAACTTCTATCTTACTTTATTCATCTATAAAATGGGGATAATGTTAATACCAACTTCCTAGGAATGGTGTGAGGGGAAAAGGATAAGATATTTGGGAAACACTTTGTAAATCTTAAAGGGCTAAGCTAGCTATCATCATCATCATCATCATCATCATCATCATTAGCTTCCTTGTTTTACCATAAAGACAATTATTTTTATTAACATCAATGTCAGTATTACCATTGAGTACAAATGCATTCACAAATTTTTTAAATTTTAATTAATTTAATTTTGATTTTTTTAATTTAAATTAAATGTTTTAATTAAATTAAAAATTATCATTAAAACTTACATTTGCATAGTACTTTAAAGTTATCAAAGCACTTTACACAATCTGATTTGAGAATTACAAAATCTCTATAAATAAAGTACTAAAGATATTATTATCCCAATTTTACAGATGAACAGACTCAGAAAGGTCAGGTGAGTTTGACTCTAGAGGAGATCATTAAAGAGATAGTTGAAAAAAACTTAGAAAAGAACCTAGTGACTACAAAAAGTTGCTGTAGATGGCATGCTTAGCAAACTGGCAGTGGACACATAGCTGGGAGAGAGATCTTGATAGGAAAGAACACTGAAACAAATTAATAAGGTAAAATTCAGTAGGGATAATTGTAAATTTTTATACTTTGGTACAAAAAATCAGCTTTATAGAACAAAGTAAAAAAGGAGTAATGGATACAAGCTGTGAAGGGGTAAATTTAGGAGATGACAGAAAAAAACTTATTACCTATTAGTGTACTCCATCACCCCAAAATGAAATAGATTATCTAATGAGGTGTTGATTTCAAGCAAAGGCTAGATGACCAATTTTCAAGTATGTTATAGTTTTTTATGTTGACAATTTCTTTTATTTCTTGAAAAGCCCAACAGTCATCACTATTCACCTTATGCATCATTTTCCTTAGAGGTGCTACATATAATGTTCCCTTTGGATTTTATAGAGTGACACACAAATATTAGAATCAATAATAATGATGATGATAACTTACTACTATAGCTTAAAATCTTTTGATTTACTCTTACATTAAACAAAGAGCATAAAATGATAGAAATTATTTTTTAACATCTTGTCAACATAATATTCTTTCATTGCAGTACAGTAATGATTAAATCCACAATAGAATGTACTTGGCATAAAACACCAGACAGAAACTAAAATCATTTCAATAATGCTTAGTGTCAATACAAAGAGTTGCCTTCCTAAAAAAAATGAGAACAAACCCAGGAAGGCTGTTTTGGTAATCAGTCTTTGACACTAAAAAGATTTCATTTCCAGTCACAGAGCATTTTTCTTGAAGAGGATTATTGTAGGGTTTTTACTTTGAGTCTTGATCTTTCTTTGCATCTAAAAGTGCTGAGCAAATTCCCAACTTTTTCAGTTCTTCGACTAGATCTCCATTCTGATGCATCTGGAAGAGGATGTCACAACCATCAACAAATTCATCATTAAGGTACATTTAAGGGATGTTGGCCAGTGGGTTGCCTAGAGTGAGTAGACCAGATGGCCACTAACAATCCTTCTAGCTCTCAAATTCTGTGTTTCTGTGATTAGTCAATGATCACACAACTAATAATTTACCTAAGGTATGATTTGAAACCAGGTCTCCTGGATTTTCCTCTTCTTCCTTCTCCTTTTACACTCCTATTTCATTTTAGATTCATAGATTGAATATCAAACACTTCAAACCAACTCAGCCAAGAAAGTTCAATTGGTGTTAATATTCATGAGATCTTCAAGTTAGATACAGTTTTAAATTGGACTTTTGAGCAATAGAAATCAGAGCCAGCTCTCTCCCTTTTGCCCATATCATCTAGAGGTTTTCTCTTGGTCCTCTAGCCTCTGCTTGAAATCAATACTTCATGAGGTAGCTCATTCTGTTTGGGAGGGAGGGGTTGCTTTAATAATATTAAGTTTTTTCTGACATCTCTTAAATGTACCCCTTTACAATTTTCATCCAGATCCTCCTTTCATTCTCTCCCTTCCCAAAATTTCCCACTTCTCCTCCCTTCAACCAAATACCTATATCCAACACCTGCCTCTGTGAATGTGAAACTCCCTGCCTCCTTTTATGATTATAATAGTATTAGCCTTTATGATTATTTTTATAATATAATAATTAGTTTTGAATTAATGGCCAAGTAATGTGGTTAGCCTTATATAATTTAAAAGCATCAACTAAGAAAATATAGCATAGGGGGGTATTAAATCTTGATGACAGGCACTGTGACCTGTAACAGGACTGTAACCCAAATGTTCCTACCAAGTCCATCATGCCCTGATAGGATGGATGGTTAATCACTGGAGGTACAATGACATAGACAGTCAGACAAGGGATGTTTATCCCTAAAGGTGGACTGACCTATATTTGCTACCAGCTTAGGTGACTTGCTCCTGACATCCATAAGAACTGCTTGTATCAGACCCTATCCCCTTATTTTCCAAGAATTGCAGGGGTCTTGTAAAAGCCAGGCCTGAGAATAGATACTGAGGACCTCCTGTAAGTGATAATTCTGTACTTTCCAGCTTATTCAGCAGCTGCCTTATCTGTGTCAACACTTAAATCATGACCCTCTGGAGACTTATTCATACTATTCTGATTCTAATTGTAACCCATATTTGTCTTGATTTGACACTGGATCATCTGATTTCTGTGCATAAAAAAGGGCATCTCCTAAGACTTGGTGTCTTTGGTCTTGACCAGTCTGGCTTTATTGCGAGACCATCCCTCTTTTAGTAAACCTATTTCTTTTTGGTTTGGAGACTTTGTTTCTCTTATTGGTGTTTCTGCTAATAGAATTTTCCCCACACCTCCAAAGAAAGGGCTAAATCCTGTAGAGTGAGATTCTTCAGAGTTACTAGGGAGGAACACCCACACAAATAAACCCAAAGTCAAATTAAATTACATATAAATGTATAAAAATATTAGATTTAGAGCATCAGAGACATCTTTCTCTTACAAATGGATCTCTATGCTATGTTTAAGAATCATATACATTAAAAAACTCAAGAGTTCATGAGTGTCCACCAATGAACTTATTTCTACTCCTCAGCCAGAGAACACCCATTAAAACAGCCATTTACTGAAATAGCACAGAAATGGAAGTAGCCTAGAGCCTCAACCCAGGGCACACTCTTCCAAAAATATATATAAACTGTTTAGTAAGAAGGTTAGATGTGGCCAAGAAAGGAATGTGGGAAAACATTGAACATGCTTGGTCAAAGTGTACATGTAGAGGGGAAACTCATACCTTCAGTGTTGCAGGACCACCAGTTTCTCTAGAAGTATCATTGAGTTACTTCTGTTGAATCTGCTCCCTGTTGTGTTTGGCTACATGTGGGTACCACTACTGGTTCTATAGTTGCTGCTCCATGGTCTTCCTCTGGGCACATGGTGACTGTGAGGCAGTGCTCCACTGGTCTCCTACTCACTGAGCTTCTTTCTACTATCAACTCTGGTCTTTATCTCTTTGGGGAATCTTTTGACCACATTTGCTCTCATCTTTTAGGATATAGTAGCTAGAAAATCTCTTCCTTATAAAGGCACCCCAAGAATTCCTTAATCATACTGATAAAGATCAAATCCAAATAAAGTATTCTCAGACTGTGACCAAGTCTGACTGTTGAACTCCCTTCTGCTATCAGGAGGAGTATTAAATTTCTACCAAAGCCTTCCTTTATAGAGAGTCATCCAAAGGGGACTATAGACTGTATTTATACTCCTAGCACTTTATATCTATTTAAGGTCAATTCTGTTTGTCATTTGTCTCTACATTAATTCATACTTCAACAGATTTCACTGGAATATACACAAAATGTATTTTAGAGTTTTGTTTTCACCTAGTGACACAAGTATCATTTACCAAATAATCCTTCATTTAGATAATATTAGTTTCTAAATATTAGGAAATGAGGAGAACCTGATCAACTGTCCAAACCTCAAAATTAGCCTTATTAACCTAGGAGACTCTAATCCAGGCCCAGTAGAAACATTACTAGATTAATAATGAGAAAATGTGAGTTCTCATCTCAGCTTTGTTGCCAGGTTGCTAAGAGATGCAGAGTGACTTTCTGGACTTTAGTTACCTCACTCTAAAATATGGGGGTTAGTCCTGGAAGCTTCTTTAATAAAATCTAAAATTCCATAATTCTCTGAAACTGGAACTTGTAGTCATACAACAAACATTATGAATTGCCTAATATATGCTAGACACCATGCTAGTTTGGGGGATACAAAACCAAAAATGAAATAGTTCCCACACTAGAGCAACTTACTTCCTATCAGGGAAGATAAAGTTTGAGTGTGTGTGCGTGTGCGTGCATTTGTGCGTGTAAACGCACATGCACATATTCATATATATATACGTATATATATGCAAATATAGCTATATATATAATGTTTGTTTATGTATATTTATATATACATGCATATATCTATTATGTGTGTGTGTGAAACACTCCTCTGGAATTATACCCCTCAACTTGTATTCACCTTCATAGGTTGAGTCACTAAAGGGGCCCTAACTATTCTCAGGCTCTACAGGTAGGTCCTGAGCCCTTACTAGAATGCTTCCAATTAATGATCAGCTATTAAGCTTCATCAATTTTTAGTGAAGGCATTTACTAAGGTAGTACAGCAGAAGAGTCAGTATAAAACATTCCTCTGACCTCTCCCCAAAAAAGTCACAGGTACCCTTTCCCTTAAGAAATATATTTAAGTCTATGAGAAGAGTGAGCTTGAACTTTGAGTAATGAAGTAAAGATGGAAGGAACATTTGTGTCAAAGGGGAATTCAGAATTCCTAGCCCTGAAAGTTCTTTCTCCCTTCATAGAGTCCTCACACAGCTTCTCTTTTATGTAGTTCTCTGATGAATAGAGCATTCATTTGAGTTCCCAGGATCTATTCCTTTCTTGAGCCTATAGCTGTACTACTCTCCTTTATGAGAAATCATATTCCCTAAAGCTGCTCCCTTCCTCAGGTGAACTGACTTTGTACTTCTGGATCTTTCCTTGGTATATCTCTCTGTTCCCAATCCCAACCCTTTCCCTGCCATTAATCACAATCACTATCATTTAGACAGCATCATCTATCATTCCCACAGCCATGGGGCACTAGTTTTTCAGACCTCCTAGGATCTTTGAACTTTTTGGAATTTATAAGGTCATTACCATTCCTTGACACTTGCATCTTGGGATACTTTTTTTTTGCCTATGACCAGGAAAGAGTAAACAAACAAATAAAAAGATAGAAGCAGCTATGTTCCAAACGCCACATGGAGGCATAAAAGGAAACAGGATAACCACAACTTTCATTACTTGACTTTTGAAATAGTCCACATGTTTCATAGTCTAAAAGAAAGAGAGTATTAAAGTGCCCAGTGCCTTGCTTCTCAATAACCCATCATCTATCACTTCCTTTGGCTCTGCAACCTTTATCTTACAATGCAAACTCCTGCAAAGGCATAGAAATAGGAGCTCCCAAACTTCTACACAATGGATTAAAACAAGAAATGGAATATTTGTACTTTCTTCAACTAATGGCAAGCTTCAAGTGGAAAGTAATGCTTAAGCTGGTCTTCAAAAAAAACTAGGGCCTGGTATATTATAAGAGGTGGAGATAAGGAGGGAGTACATTCCAGGAAAGAGGGACAAAGACACAGAGAGGAGAGATTGAAGTGTCATGTATAAGAAACATTCACAACTATCTCACTTAGTTACCCTTAAAGGGATAAACTCATTTCTTCCACCCCCAGCACATCAGTCAATTGAAGGGAGAGAAGGTACTGTGTCACCTAATTTTAAGTTCTAGTTTTAATTTAAAACTACGTTAGAAATTCCTTTCCTAAAAGGACATGAAGTAAAAGCTGTCACCTTTTAATTCTATCAAGTCAAGACTTTTTAATCTGGGATGAATGATTTTTTAAAAATAAGTTGTTAATCTATCACTTGATTTATTTTTATCTTTCCTTATAGAATTAATGTTGGAATTATATAACAGACTATCCCGGTGATTGATCATCCCTATACTGAATACCATTATTCTAAGCACCATCTCTTTTGACCTTCTTTAAGGAAATTGCATTTCCTTCTGGGTTGAGGCACTTTTACACAAGAAACAAACTCATTTTGAAGACCATAGCAAAGAGAGAAGACTACTGTCAGTGTGAATTTATTTTCAGTTTCTTGGCATTGTCTCAAGGATATATCCATCTTCCAGTTTAATTAAAGAAGAAAACCAGTGAACTTTATAAAGTTGGGATTATTTAACAAGTCAACAAGCACTTTTTAAAGCACCTACTATTTGCCAGGCACTATGATAAGTGCTAGGGACACAAAGAAAGCAAAAAAAAAAAATCCATGTTCTCAAGGGACTCAATCTAATGATAGTGAAAACATGAAACCAACCATGTACAAACAAGATATAGAATGGATATATTAGAGATTATCAACAGAGAGAAGGTACAAGAGGATTGGGAAAGGCTTCTTGAAAAAGATAAGATTTTAGCTAGGATTTGAAGGAAGTCTAGAAAGCCAGAAGGCGGAGATGAGGACGAAGGGAATTCTAGGCAGGGAGACAGCCAGTAAAAGTGTACAAGTCAGGAGATCAATTGTCTTATGAGAGGAACAGTAGACTCCAGGGCCAATGGATCTCAGAGTATGCAGAAATGTGTAAAGTTTGAGAAAATCAGAAAGGTAGGAAGGCATTGGGTTATGAAGCCCTTTGAATGCCAAGCAGAAGAATTTGTATTGATGCTGGAGGTGATAAGAAATCCCTGAAGTTTATTGAATAGAGGTGGTAGGGAGTGAGAAGTGGCACAATCATATCTGAACTTTAAGAAGATCACTCTGAAAGATGAGTGAAGGATAGTCTGCATTAGAGAGAAACTTGAGACAAGGAGACCAGCCAGCATACTTTTGCAATAATCGAGATATAAATTATTGAGGGGTCTATATCAGCATGGTAGCAATGTTAGAGGAAACAAAGATGTGTGCAGGACAAGGAGGAACATTAGCATTTGTGGCTGCACGGGAATAGGAGCCTGGTCACAGTTCCCAGAGCAGAGAAAAGTGCTTGTTGTTACTCACAAGGGTGCAGGGTCCTGATCTCAGTTACAAGACAGAAAAGAGCACTAGCACTTGCAACTTTGGGGGAACAAGGTCCTCCTCTTTGGTAAAGATCAGAGCACAGGCCAGGAGAGCAGTGACTATACCTTTCCCTGTATCATATCACATTGGAAGCACTGCAAGCTTACAGATCCCCAGAACTAGCTCTAAAACAGCAGTACAAAAAAAACCCTGAAGCTTGAGGCAATATCCTTTCTACCCTGACAGCAGAGCTGAACTTTTGCATAGTTCAAAGTCAAGAAATAGGCTAAACAACAACAACAAAAAGAGGCTATCTATAAAAACCTATTATGGTGACTAGGAAGATTAAGACACCAACTCAGAAGAAAATATCAATATCATAAAAACTATAAACAAAGCCTCAAAGAAAAATAAATAAATTGGACATAAATCCAACAAGTATTTCTGGAAGAGCTTAAGAGGTATTTTTAAAATCAAATAAGGAAGGTAGAAGAAAAATTAGAGAAAGAAATTAGAGTGATACAAGAAAATTATGAAAAGAGAATCAGCAGGGGGGCAGCTGGGTATCTCAGTGGATTGAGAGTCAGGCCTAGAGATGGGAGATCCTAGGTTCAAATCTGACCTCAGACACTTCCCAGCTGGGTGACCCTGGGCAAGTCACTTGACCCCCATTGCCCACCCTTACCACTCTTCCACCTATAAGCCAATACATAGAAGCTAAGGGTTTAAATAAAAAAAAGAGAGAGAGAGAATCAGCAGCTTAATAAAAGAGACAAAAAAATACTGAAAATAGCACCTTAAAAAACAGAATTAGCCAAATGGCTTTTTTAAAAAGCACCAAAATTCACTGAAGAGAAGAACTCCTTAAAAAGCAGAATTAGCCAATGGGAAAAGAGGTACAAAAGCTCACTAAAGAAAGTAATTCCAAATAAGCAGAACTGGGAAAACATTGTACACAATAATAACAATATTGTACAATGATTATTGGTGAAAATTTGACTAATCTCAGCAATGCAATGATCTGGGACAATCCTGAAAGACTTATGATGGGAAATGTTATCTACCTGCAGAGAAAGAACTATTGGAGTCATCTTTCACATTAGTGTATTTATGATCTTATTGGGGTTTTTTCAGTTACATATGAATGTATTCTTACAACCATGACCAATATGGAAATGTATTTTGCATGGCAATAAAAATAATTTTTTTAAAAAGAAAATAATTCCTTACAAATTAAAACTGGGCAAGTGAAAGCTAATTGTCAGTCCAGACTGATGGGGATCTAACAGAATGACTAATGAAACTAGAGTGAGCTTAGTATGACAAAGCTTTATTGGAGGAAGAAGGAGCCAGAGGGAAGGGAGAGAAGGAGCAGTGAGGGAGAGAGGCCCAACTTCAGGAGAGATGGCTGTGGAGTCCCAGGTTGGGGGAGGAAGGAGCAAAAGGGGAGTGTGGGGGGGAGACCAACATCAGCAAAAATGACTGCTGACTCTCCCCCTGAGTGGAGAAGGGTGCAATCTCTTATAGGATTGTTGTCAGGGATGACGTAACCTGGATTACTTCTATGGTTCAGGTCAGTCACTTAGACCAACCTCATTGGATGGCCCTAAAAGGAGGTGTGGAACCTTGTCTCTGAGGTGGGAGAAAGTTCCCAGGCTGCTGGTCAATTATGCATGAAGTCATTTGTCCAACCCTGACAGAAAAGTCCTGATATTCTGCCAGGTTTTGCTGGAACAGGTGTTAGAGGTGAGGTGCTATTAGTTTCAATAGGGATTGGGGAAAGGAGGTTTTTAGTTCCATGGTTTATCAATAATGACTCCATCAGACATCAAGAAACAATAAAATAAAATCAAAAGAATAAAGGAAATAAAAGAAAATGTGGAATGTTTCATCAGAAAAACAAACTGACCTGGAAAATAGATTGATAAAAGCTTATTTAAGAATCATTGAACTACTTGAAAACTGTGAGAATTTATTTTTCATATACTGCATTAATTCCTATATATTAGGGAGAATTATTTTTTATTCCTGTGTCTGAGATCTGGGACGTAGATACCATCTAGTCTGCTACTTTTATCATTTTTTGTCCTTGGAAATCCTAAGGAATGTCTTACTTTTTGATGGAATTTGATAATGAATGATGGGGACAAGGGTCCTTTTCCAGTGTATATGCAAATCTTCACCTGTCTGATGGACTACGTCTCAATTAGCTATAGCCAATTAAAGATGTCTTGGGATGGTCAAAGGAGAGGCTAAATAATGAGCTCCTAAAAACATATTTATTGGGCTGCCTGACACAGTTTAGGTCATCTTTCATCATTTTATCAGTTGTAATGCTGGCCTAATTAATAAAACTAATATAATCAATAAACTTATATTCTTACCCAAAAATCAGCCTCAAGATAATTTTATTCATAACAAAGACATCATCACAAAAGAGCCAAGATATCATTTTTCAATAAATTACCAAAGAAAACTTCCCTGATATTCTAGAACTAGAGGGTAAAATAGAAACTGAAAGAATCCACTGATCACTTCCTGAAAAAAATCCCGAAAGGAAAATTCCCAAGAATATCATAGCCATATTCCAGAATTTTCAGGTCCAGGAGAAAATATTACAAGTAATTAGAGATAAATAATTCAAATATCATGAAGCCACAGTCAGGATCAGACAAGATTTAGCAGCTTCCAACTTAAAGAAGCAGAGAGCTTTGAATATGATATTCTAGAAGGCAAAAGAACTAAGATTACAACCAAAAATAACCTATCCAGAAACACTGAGTATGATCCTTGGGGGTGGGGGGAATAACAGATCTAAACAATTAGAAAAATATTAATTGCTTGTGATTAGGGCAAGCCAATATAATAAAAATGACAATTCTATGTAAGTTAATTTACTTATTCAGCACCATACCAATCAAACTACAAACAAATTTTAATATTATAGGTGAGAGGTAATGATGAATTGGAGAGGTGATTATGTGAGAATAGAAAAATTGTAAAGATGGAAATGATGAGGTTTGACAGTGGGCTAGAGCTAGATATGTGGGAAATCAAAGATGACATCAAGGCTTTGAACCTCAGTGACTGAAAGGATAATGGTAATAGTACCTTTATAGTAAAAGAGAAATTTGAGTGAGGAGGGTTTGGATGAAGGGAACATATTGAGTTCTGTTTTGGACATGTTGAATTTAAAATGCTTTGGGAAATCCAGTTTGACATGTCTGAAAAGCAACTGTTGATCTATTAATATAGCTCTGAAGAGAGACTAGGGCTAGATAAATACAATTGGGAGTCATCTGCATAGGGATGACAAATGAATCCACAGGAGTAGATGAGTGCTCAAAAAAGGGAGGAGATCCTAGGACAGAGCCTCCAGAGAGACCCAAGGTTTATTTATATAAAGTTTAAAATTATTTCTTTGCAACTTATACCCAATATCTATAATTCTACACTCTAGAGCAGTGATTCCCAAAGTGGCCTCCACTACTCCCTGGTGGTCCAGCGATACAGGGGGCCGATGATGGCCACAGGTGCATTTATCTTTCCTATTAATTGCTATTAAAATTTTTAAAAATTAATTTCCAGGGGGCTAAGTAATATTTTTTCTGGAAAGGGGGCGGTAAGCCAAAAAGTTTTGGGAACCACTGCTCTAGAGACATGAAAAAAAAAGTTAAATTCCTCCTCCAGGAGCCAACCCTACAAATATTTTAAGAAGCTATTATGTACCCTCTAAATCTTACTTTTTGAGGTTAAATGTGACGAGTTCCTTCAGTCAATCTTCATATGGTATGAACTCATGACCCCTTACCATCCTACTCTCCTTTACCGCAGTGCTCTTTAGTTCATCGATATTCTTTCCTAAAATGTGGCTCCCAAAACTGAACATGAAACTTTAGATGCAGCTTGACCAAAGCAGACAATGGTACTATCCACTCATTCTTCGCAGAAATGTTAGTCATAATGTAGTGTAGCTTCTACTCTGGGATCATTTCTCCACTTGGAAATTTTTGATTAATAGTTTTGGTTCCAAGAGGGACAATACTGCTCCTTCCCCTAAAGTTCAAGAGTTAATCTTTATGGGTTAGGATTTCTAATGCTTCTGAACCCCAACAAAAACAACTAGAGTGTTCCCTACTTTTTTAAAGAGGTTTTTAAGAAGTAAGGTATAGCAAGAATGAGTCCTATGGAAATATCCTCCCAAATGGAGTCCCTGTCCCTTTGCACCCATGAATTTCCTAGTGATAGAGGACTTAAATTTAGGGAGCATGTGTAACATAGGTTAGATACCACTCTTGGTTACTAGGAGTCCTTTTTTTCTTTCATGAGGTCCCTGTGAAGTTCCTTTCAGATGTATCTCTTCTGGGCTTAGAGTTTGCTTTCCTTTTAGAATCCTGAAACTAGTTTTTCCCTCAATATGCCTAAGATCCTACTGAGAAATGTCAGTTATTAATATTTCAGGGATGCCTAAAGTCCCTATTACTGTTTCAAGTGGATCCCTCAGCTCTGGCAGACCTCAAGAATTCACCAAGTCATGCCAGAGAAAAAAGGAGAAAGAGAAACTTTTCCCAAGAGATTGTTCCCTGAGGGCTAAATTGGAATTCTACCACTAGCTTGGCTCCCAGCTGGAAAACACAATTTTCAAGTGGCTTGCTCTTTTATCCTTTGGCCTGGAGGTATGACTGATGCTTATAGACTATCACAATCCATTTTCTATGTTGTGTCATCTTTTTTTCTTTTTTTTACATTATGGTGTGCTTTCATCTAATGATTAAAATACTTCACAACTCCCAGACTGCTTGAGGACTTGTTGGAACCTAATTTACACCTTTGATCAATTATCAATTGGTTTGTTGATTGATTGGTTCAATGTAGCTGTCTGGGTCTTCGGTGATTACTCTGGACAAGTCACTGAAGTCCTCATTACCCCCAGGCAATTCTAGAAAAAGGAAAATTGCTGGAAGAGTGTTGAGCTCTACTTGTCAAAGACCAGTGATGGCAAGCCTATGACACACGTGTCAGCACTGACACACGTAGCCATTTTCAATGACACGCAGCTGCATGAGACTGCATACAGTGAAGTATTGGGCCGCATGCCAAGGATGAAACATTTGCTGTAGTGTAGTGTAGACACTCTGTGCACTATAGATGACAATTCTACATATATTAATTTACCTATTTTGGTTTATTAAATACAGTTATATTTTACAAGTATATATTATAATTATATATATCACAATTATATATTATATTATCTATTATATTTTATATATTACATTTATATATTATAATTATAGATTTGTCATATATTATATATTACAATTATACATTTTTATTATATATTACAATTATACATTTTTGTTATTTAAACTATAAATAATTGTGAAATTAGGTTTTTTTTTCTCAAAGTGATGTGCCACCTGAGTTATGCTCGATTTTTTGACGAATTTTGACACACCAAGCTCAAAAGGTTGCCCAACATTTAAGCCCCATACTGAGGTTAAGGCAGTGTGAGTCTGGCCTCTTCTGTAGATCCCCAAAGTATCTGATCCTCATTATTCCTGCATTTAGTTCTATGTTTCTAATTTTCTAATTTTCCAAATTCTCAGTTTTAGCCTTGCTGACCAATCTCTGTGTGCTGATTTGCTTATGGACTGTTGTGGCTTTGCTTTAATACATCCTTTAGGGCTTATCTCTAGTTTGTTTGACTGACTCTTTGTCCTGATTAAGACTCACTTCGGATTCCCGGCTTTAGCTCTGGAGAGGGGCTGGTCATGACTCCTCATTTCAGCTTCTGGCATCAGAGGGATTGTATTTCTCTTAAAGAACAACCAACAATGAAAGTTGACACCAGATTGTGTCTGTCTCCTTAGCTAAATAAAATGGAGATCAGGATTGAAGTAATTAGCTGGATAATACCATACTTCCCTTGTAGTTCAAATTTTATTATTCTCCTGCCCTTATGACCTGTCTAGTACTTAAGGTTAGCACCCATTTAAAAATTAGATGGGTTTTATGCATTTTTATTTGTTTTAGGAGAAAGCCTTGAAAATTAGTTCAATATAGGCAGTCCTGACTGTCTAATGAGATACTTTTCCTATAGTCTTCCTCTGTATTCCAGAAACAAACCAGTTGGATTCAACAAATATTTATTTTGGGATGGAGAGGGATGAAGCCAGTCCTTATGCTCCTTTATGAAGGCAAGAAAGATTTGATCTCTGTCTGAGCTTGAGAACAAGTAGATGTTTCGTGGTGCTTCACTGTGGTGTTGGGAGAGTCAGAAGGGCCTGAACCAATATGGTGATCGCTCTTCTGCTCAGAAAGCAGGGTTAGACCAACTGGAGAGGAAGTTAGGACCCCCCCCCCAACATTGTGAGGTGGGAGAAAGAAGGAAAGGAATGAAGATGAGAAGGAGAAAGAAGGTGGAATGGCCCACTTGTCCCCTGTTCGTTATAAAAGAGTTGAGCAGAAATATTTTTAGTACCTTTGAAAACTCAGTCCAGTGGCCTGGCATCATGAGACTTCCCTACCATAGTTGCCTAATCTAGGCTGCAATTCTGCTGAGGCCAAGAGTCCACCTAAAAGGAAAGCCTTGGCTAATATGAAGGTAGGAATTACCTTTTTCCTGACCTAACAGAATCCTGAGAGATAAATAATAAGGGTTAACATGTATATGTAATGCCTTAAGGTTTGCAAAGTGCTTTACATTTCATCTCATTCCTCCTCACAATAAATGTGGGAGATAGAAGCTACAATTATCCCTTTTTACAGATCAGGAAACAGGGTCACAATGCTGGATTTGAACTCGGGTCTGTCTGCTTCCAGTTCTACTGTTCTATAATCATGCACCATCTAGCTACAAGTACAGCCTTACAATTCAGGTGATAAACTAGAGCTCAGAGAGATGAAGTGATTTGTCCTCTCAGCTATTAGTGCCTTGCCATCCTCTCCAAGATTACCTTCCATCCGCGTTATGTAGATCTTGTACATAGTTATTTACATATTGTGTCCCTCATTAGAATGTGAGCTCCTCTAGGACAGGGTTCATGTTTTCCTTTCTTTGTATTATAAGTGTTTGGCAAATAATGAGGGCTTAATGCTTATTGATTGGCTAAATTCAAGTCCTAAATTCAAATGGACTGCCTCCAGTGACTGCAGATTCCCTTTTAAAACTATAAGGCACAAAGAAGATAGAAGTTCTCCATGTTGAAGAAAACACAAGGATGGGGCGGGGTAGAGATGAGGGAGGGAGGAGGGGAGGAAAGGAGGGAGGAAAGGAGAGAGGGAGGGACCGAAGGAGGAAGGAAGGAAGGAAGGAAGGAAGGAAGGAAGGAAGGAAGGAAGGAAGGAAGG
>NC_058131.1:143220328-143229292 GCF_016433145.1 Gracilinanus agilis
AGGAAGGAAGGAAGGAAGGAAGGAAGGAAGGAAGGAAGGAAGGAAGAGTGGGAGGAAGGGGGAGGGAGGGAAAAGGAAAAGAAATAAACTTATATTACCTTCTATGGAATTTCCACCTCCAACCAATATTATACTAGTCTAGAGGAGTGAATATGCAAGTGATTTGGGGAACTCAGGACTTTCCTATTCAGTAGTCATCACACCCTCCTCTGCACAAAAGAAAAAGATAGGGCTCATTGGTTCAGTAATACCACCTATATCTACAATGACAATTATAAGATTTTTTTCAATCTTTCATGCTGGCATAATGCCTTCCATAGCCATTCAATAAGGGTCCACATTTAAGCTGTTCTCTATCCTATATCAAGAATGAACAATTTCAACCTTGTAACAAAAATCACAGAATCTTAAAATTGGAAGTGACCTACAAGGTCATCTAGTCTATCTTCTACTCTCTAGAATCTCATCTATACTGTTTTTTTAAAAAGCAAAAATTTTGAAAAAGAATGAACTTTTTTTTTTCTTATTTGACATGTTTGCAAAAGAAAAATCACATGCCCTTATAGGGAGAAATAACTGTGAAAGAACCAAGCTCTAACCTTGATTTTGACCCTGAGTTTGTTGTATTATGTTGGATGTCCCATTACACAGCCTTGGTTTCTATTTTCTCTAATAGAGTTGTAGGGATGCAAAGCCTAATACCATGAGGGTGCTATAAGAATAAAAGGAAAAAAATGGATGTAAGAAATATTGAAAAAGCAAATTGTGGTATTAAATAAACTAAAGCATGTTTATATGATATATTTAAACTGTATAGAAAGTATTGTTGTATATATGGATATATTGTATATATGTGTGTTATGCACACATATACATACTATATTTCTATATCCCTTGCTATTATCATTATATAGTAATGGCAGAGCATTTCATGCACTTTAGTGACCTCAATTTTCTCCCTCTTTCAGCCCTTATGTTGCACAAGTCACCCATGAGACCTAAGATAATGCAGAAACAGGAAAATAGTATCACCAAGAGGTATAGTTATTTTTCTTTCTTTTTTTAAAGATTTAACCTCTTTCTCATTGAATTTCATATATTTCATGCAAAGGATTGCTGAATATGCATTGATATATCTAGTAGCCACAAGTATGCTATTAGAAATGCATTACTTATCTATATTTTTGAAATGTTGAAATAATTCAGTGTTGATCCTTTCCAAGATAGGTTTGCTACCTTTAAACTGAAGTGATGATAGTGCCGAAGCTCCCACCAGTTTCTTACAAGTTGTGCTGATACCCCTGATGTCTAAACACAAACCAAAGGCTTCCTTCAAGAATCTTGCATGTCACCATTAAATTGAAATAAGCCTGAAACATCCGAAGCTCTCTTCCAGTAAAGGAAAAGAAACAGCCAAATAGCAAAGCAATGGCTATTTGGGAATCATTCGAGTCAGCCAGGATAAATAACAGTGACTCTATCCATTCATTATTTTTTCTTCAAGGTGGTGTACCTGCAGAGAGAAACAGAGTACTAAGCTGTAGGGATGTCTAATTTAAAAAAAAAATTTTTTTTAAGTCCTTTAAAATGTAAAGGACTATATCTGGATTACAGGACTTTTCCTATCAACAATCCATATCAGCCTTGGGAAATCAAAAGGAAAAGGTTTTCTGAAAACAATTCATCATGTTTATTTGGCCTAGACTTTGTATGATGGTCAAGTAAAGTTAAAGAGAGAATAAAATGGATGCTCAATGAAAGAATTTCAGTTTAAAGATTAGAAGCTTAACGAGTCCAGATTTGAGCTCACCCTCTGGGTTCTTGTTCTGGAGGTTCCCTTCTCTAGAACATTAACATATGTTTACATATATGAAAAGCTTAGACTGGTTAACCTTTGTGGGGAACAAACACTGCTTTTGAAAGCAGCCGCTCTATTTATTTTTATGAGTGGAATTCTAACATCCTTTCATTGTGTCCAGCCCAGGACAGCCATTTCCGCTGGCTGGTGTTCTGTTCTATTATGACATGTGGCTAATAATTCAACCAGCTTCCCCCCCTCCCCCCCTTCCAAATGATATTTAGAGATTTAGAATGGTCTCTGGTTACACCTATCCAAACAGTTATCTTCTTGGGTGTGGATTAAATATAGATCTGGATGCTGAAGGAAATTTACATAAGTGCTGTTTGTGAAAGCCGAAAAGGCTCTGCCTTATATTATCAGCAGAACATTTAAATCTTAATGACTGGCATTGTTGTCTAAAAGACGGTGTTTTTCCTGCTGAGAAACTGCATTAGATTCAAGAAACAGAGCTCATTTCCATTCACTCAGCAGTCTCTCTAGAAATGACATGCAGTGCTTGAAACTGTTTATTTCCAAATTCAGGCCTCCCCCGCATCAGTCATCAGCTTCAATTACCAGTTTTCCGGAGCCAAGCCATCAGGCAGTCTGACACCAGGGTCCAACCTAATTCCCACCTTCTCCAAAGTCAAGAGCATAATGTGCAGATGAAAAGGTGGAAAATAGCCTGGACTTCATTAGCATGCAGAGCCCGGTTGTTCATTTGCTTGCCGCGAATGAAAGTTCTGACACTCGGTGCTTTCTGCAAAATGAGAAAAGTCCTCTTCAGAGTATATGATGTCCTTACTGGCAGGGAAAGGTCATCCAAAAGGCAGACACTGACCTTGCTCCCTGTTCTTCATGACTAGTTTATTGATTCCGGGAACACCTCATTACATGCTGGATCAACATATTATTGCCATGTGCAGTGACTGAATTGTTTACAAGTGTCTTTATCACCCGCAAAAGCCTTCCAGATGATGCACGACTACACTCATTTGGATGTGACCCGCCAATTATATGTTATCCGATATGTTGCCGTATGTCTTGATCTCTGACCAGGTCTGCTGCCCTGCATCAGCACAGTCCCATTTACTACTTCTTTCTAACCGCTCTTTGGGAAAGTATCCATTAGCCTGTCACTGTGTAAATTTGGTGTTGTTTTTTTTTTTTTTGTATTTTTTTTTTTGTTGTGTGTGTGTGGTATGTTTACCTCAGCTCCAGGAAATCTGAGCGGTGTTCCTCCATCGCTTGTTATGCATTAGCTTCATAATCAGTTGGGGGAGAAGAAATTCTCTTTCTCTCCTTTTTTATTTTTTTACATATATATATATATATTTTTTTTTCTGGCACCGCTGGATAACCCGCACAATTTGCAATCAGTATGCATGGTGAGAGAGTAATGTGGCTTGTTACAAAGCTTGCTTTGCCTACATAGAGACCCTACGAGAGACCTGTCATATTTTATTTGGGCACAACCACGGCAAGCCGCCGCACAGCTACCATTTTAATCTTTCATTACAGACACTTCTATGGCTCAATAAAAGAAAGAGTGGAATAGCAACTCGATTAAAAAGTCAGTAAAGAGAGATTGGGCCACAAAAGAAAAGGGGTTATCGACACACTTGCAACCTGGGCATACGCTCTCTAGGGGAGCTCCCTCAACTTGATTTGCATTTCCCTTCCCTGGCCACGGGCACGACAGCGACGAGTCAACAAATTGTATCTATTTCCCAGAATATTGTTGAGGAAACTTGCAATCAGCTGATGGAACAATTTGTGTCATCCCTGCCCATGCGCTTGGTGGTGACGCCATTTACATTTCTTCTTATCCTTCCCACGATGTGGGATTTAGGGGAACAGCACCACCCCCCACCCATGATCTAGAGAATCTGTGTAAAATTTTTTGGTCTTCCCTTCGTGTCAGAGAAGAAGTCTAGATAGTTTTCTTTTTCTTTTATCGGTTGTTTATAGTACATCATTGTAAATTTGGGGTTAAATATTTGGTCATAGACGTTATAGTTTCTAAACTTTTTCTGTGTCATCTATTGGCCTTCATGTGTTATCTGTGGCTTTCATAAGCCTCCCCTCCCCAAATTCCCATTTAATTTCTTATAAAAATCTATAATATATTGAAACCAGGATGAGGAAAGTCACAATGGGGAAATCAGCCATATTAAATTTGACTAAGTAAAAACAAAAAAAAATGAAATAATATCGAAACAAGGGATATATTAGCTATGCCTTTTGATATACATTAAGATAGAGAATTGAAAATATACCAATGGTGACTCTTTTAAAATATGATTTCTACAAACATACTCTTGCAACAGCTGAATTTGTTTGGCCTCTTCCTTTGCATTTGATTCATCTGTTCCCAATATATTTCTTTAACTTTCCAAAGGGAGTATATGCTGCTGCCACCATAATTTCTTCCTTTTCCTTTACTTCTGAATGCCTTTCTGAGATATGAATAACTGAATAGCACCCATGTAGAGACAAAGGGTCATCTTTTGGGTACTTTTAAAATACAAGGATCAAGTTGTTCTGTGAAAGAGTCAGTGAGGTCTTTGCTCCCATAGCATGCTAAAGGACTCAATTCTGCAGTGACATCAAACCAAAAAGAAGCATTGGAATGTAATCATTTAGAGTTTAGAAAATGGCTTGGAAGGAGAGGCTTTGGAGGAAAAAAGAAATACTTGGAAGAAGGAATGGTTGTGTTGAATATTTGAACTGGGAGGAATCTGCTATATGAGTTAATCCAATACCCTCATTTTATAGATGAGGAAACTGAGGCCCAGAGTAAAAAAAAAAGATTTGGCCAAGGGGAGCTAGGTAGCACAGTAGATAGAGTGCCAGGCCTGGGGTTGGGAAGACCTGGGTTCAAAACTAATTTCAGGCACTTCCTAGTGGGAATCCTTGGGCAAGTGACAACCTTTTTTGTCTCATCCTTGCCCTTCTGTCTTAGAGTTGTTACTAAGACCAAAAAATAAGGATTAAAAAAAAGAGAGAGAGACTTGCCCAAGGTCACCTAAAAAAGTAGTGGCAGGCCCAAGACTTTGACCATGGCTTCTATTCAGTGCTTTCCCCCCTTTAATCACTCTTACTTGTTTTAGTTTTCAGATATGACCATAAATTTTTGAGATGAACGGGACCTCAAAGGTCACTTAATACAACTTCTTCATTTTAAAGAGAAGTTAACTAGGGCCCCTCAAGGTGAAAAGACTTACCAAAAGTCAAAAGTTGTAATTGACAAATCTAGGATTTGAATCTTGGTCTTCTAAGTCTAAAATGTCAGTATGTTATCACATGATAAGCTAGAGTTAGATCTTTGAGGAAAGCCTTTGCCATCTAAATCTGTATTTGGCATCCCAAATAAGTATAAAAAGATTGCCTCATTTTAATGCTTATCAAAATTGGAAAGCATCTAAAATGAAAGGATTTGTCATTGTCTGCTCTTAACAAAGTTTTAAGAGTTTGTGGTCCACTGGGTACCAGAATTATCTCAGTCTTTGAAAAGAAACTCCTAGGCCTACCATTGACACTGTTAGGGGACTTATTAACTGGGCCTATTGTTCTGAAAAATAACCTAGAACTATGCCCCAAAAGTGAGTAAACTGTGACCTAGTAATGCCATACTAGGCCTATACTCTGGGGAGATAAGAGAAAAATTAAAAGTTCCTTTATGTTAAAAGACATTTATGCTATTTTTAGGATGGCAAAGCACTAAGAGTTTCCAAAAAATCAGGGTATAGATAAACAAATTATGGTATATTAATGAAATGGAATTCTATTATTCTATTAAGAAATTATGGAAGTACATGAAGTAATGCAGAATAAAGTAAGCAAGTCAAAAAAACAATATACATAATGACCACAACAATGTAAATGGAAAGAACAACCCCATACCAAATCAAGTAGATGTTAAAAAATTAGAAAGAACAAGCACAGATCAAAAAAGGTAAGAGAAGCTAGCTCCCAAACCATCTCTTGAGAAGATGGTAAGTCTGCATGAATTACACATTGCAATTTTTTTAAAATTTTATCAACAGTGTATTCATTGGTAATGCTTATTCTCTTTATCTTTTTTTTGTATTAAAAATACTTAGGATGTAGACTCAAAACAACCACACCAATGCAATTATCAATAATATGGAAATAAGTCTTGATTGATGACACATGTTAAAACCAGTGGAAATACGAATCAGCTATGGGGTGGTAGTGGTGGTGGTAGGGGTGAAGGGGAAAGTAAAAATATGAATCATGGAACCATGAAAATTTTTTCTAAAAAATAAAATATTTTTAAAAATACTTATATGGGTTGACTCTCTGGGATGAGGTGGGGAGAGATACTGGGGAAAACTATGATGATGTAAAAAATCAACAAAAACTTATTTTAAAAAATTAATTTTTAAAGAAAGATTCAGAGACACCTGAAAAATGTATTTGGACTGATACAAAGTGAAGTGAGAAGAATCAAGAATACAATTTATACTATAATAGTTACATTATAAAAAGTGAACAATTTAAAAAGACTTAAGAATTCTGATCAATGAAATGATCAATCATAATTCCAGAGGAACAATGATGAAGCATGAGGTGACAGACCAACACTAAGAATAAGACATACTTTTTTGAATATGGCCAATATGAGAATTTGTTTTGTTTGACTATGCTTGTTTGTTATAAGAGTTTTGTTTTTCTTTTCCCAACCTAATGGAGGGAAAGGATGATATACAAGATGAGAGAGAGAAAAAAATAAATGCTTGAACTTGAAAAAGTTTTAATTTACTTTAAAAAATAGAAATACTTAAGCCTGAGGAATTGACTCAATCTGTTCAATTCAACATGCTTATATTATAATCACATTTATTATGTATCTGCTGTGTGCAAAGAGATCTGTGGAGTGTTCAGGAAGGAGAAGCACCTCTGGTATAAGGGCTTGCAGCTCCCTTTTCAGGGCTGTTCATCCACCCTGGGCATTAATCTTTCACCCACTCCTCAACTACGACACCAAGAAGCTATAGAATGTGCAATTTCCAAACTCCTGTCAGACAGGTTATGGCAGGTTGAGGGCAACCAATAGGCCTCAAACTTGTTGATGAATTTTGGGCATGACTTCCCTAAACATGTGAAGACTTCTCCTGGTAGAATGGTCAAATGAGAAAAATTTGCTCCACTGGCCATGAAGGCAGCTGATACAAGTTTTATGGAGCACTTAGAACTTGATCAGACATCAAAGATGCCAAAGTCATCAAATATTCATTGTTCTTCTTCCTGGCTTTTGTCTTGTCATTGGACTTCAGTGACTCTGAAAGAGAGTGATGCTGAAGATTTTACGTAACTTTGCTTTACTTAAATCTAATTCACAATAAAGTCAAGACATCACCTTGTGATATCAATGGTCATCTTCAAAAATGAAGGAGAGCAACCATCTACAAAGTACCATGTCATGTGCTGGGGATAGAAAGACAAAATAAGAAGTAGTTCTTCTCATAAGAAGCTTATTGGGGAAGAGGAGTAGAATGAAAACTATAAAGTAATGGGTGAGGGGGAAAGAAATATAACAAGTAAGATATTGGGAAAGACCTTATATAGTAAAGAGCACATAAATTATTCATTCTAGACATGATCAAGCAAAAGAATCCTTTAATCTAAGTGGAAGAGAAATCCATCTTTTTGTCACTGGGTAGTCAAAAAAGTGGCCCGTGATTGTATATCATCTTTTCTAGCTATAAATGAAAATGTGTTGTTTGTGGGACTGATCTCATTTTTGTACTATGAAACTTCCAAGTTTGGAAGATATCATCAATTAAAGGACTCCCAATAGTAGTGATAATCCTTCAAATAATATTTTGAAGTAGTGGATAATCCTTCAAATAATAACAATTATATATAATACTCCTTCAAAAGCAGTGTATGTAAGTATTTTCTGAGGGTTGATGAAACATTTTAAAAAATGAGTTTTGGCAAAAATTGTTCCAAATCACTAACGTTAAAGTCAAGAGAAAAGCAACCAAAACAACTCTGAGGCTTCATCTCAGACCCAGTAAACTATCCAAGATGACAAAATATAAACAATGATTATATTATTGTAAATGGAAAGAATAACAACAACAAAAAGAAAACTTAATACTTTGAAAATATAATTTTTCAGACCTCATACCAGAGAAGAAATATCTCTCTTCTTTGAAGAGGTAAAGGTCTACAAGTGAGGAATGCTGCAGATAAAGGAAACCTTTTTTTGATGTGTTAGTTTTACTGAACTGTTTTTCCTCCAAGTGATAGTTCTGGGAAAGGGGTATGTGTGGAGGGAGACATTGAAAAATATAGGTGATATAAAAGAAAAAATCAATAAAAATTCATTTAAATAAATAAATAAACAAAAGCCCCAAACCATGATACTAGGTCCCCTCTATTCCAGAAATATATATATATATATATATAGAGAGAGAGAGAGAGAGAGAGAGAGATTTCAGATATAGAAATGACCTTAGTGGTGTGCTGATAAATGTTTGACAACACATCTTAAGTTTCATTTACATTATTAACATTTCCTTGTCACTTTCTTAAATCCATACAATCAACAAAAGAATAAATCAAGCCCCAATTTGTAGTTCTGATTTCTGAGGTATAAGTATGAAAATGTGAAAGTTAGCTCTGGTGAGCTGGTTCTAACTGGCTTCAGTACAGTCCCAATCTTATTGACAGATTGGTAAGCTAAATCCTGGAGAAGTTAAATAACTTAAGGTCACACATATAAAAGTATGCAATAAATATTTATCAAGTGTCTGTTACGGGACCACTAGGTGGCTTGAAATGCACATTTTTATTTATTGCATTTTACACAACCTTTTTATGAATGAGGACTCATTTAATTCTCATCTTAGCCCTTTGAGGTAGGAAATAAAATATTGCCATACAATTAATAGAGAAGGAAACTGAGGCTCAGAAAGGTAAATGAATTTGCTTCAAGTCCC
This sequence comes from Gracilinanus agilis, assembly GCF_016433145.1. NCBI lineage: Eukaryota > Metazoa > Chordata > Mammalia > Didelphimorphia > Didelphidae > Gracilinanus > Gracilinanus agilis. The sequence goes on from NC_058131.1 coordinate 143,229,146, forward strand.
ACACCCAAGATGGGAGTTGGATGGGAGAAGGAAGCAAAGTCATTGATTTCAAAGTGCTGTACTCTTTCTACTATTGCATTGTCTCCAAGGGAAATAGAATAGAGGGTCCTTGTCTTCAGAATAAATAATAGAGGGCCACCATAAGTC
>NC_058131.1:143231551-143297221 GCF_016433145.1 Gracilinanus agilis
GGAGGAAGGGAGGGAGAGAGAGAGAGAGAGAGAGAGAGAGAGAGAGAGAGAGAGAGAGAGAGAGAGAGAGAGAGAGAGAGAGAGAGAGAGATTTCAGATATAGAAATGACCTTAGTGGTGTGCTGATAAATGTTTGACAACACATCTTAAGTTTCATTTACATTATTAACATTTCCTTGTCACTTTCTTAAATCCATACAATCAACAAAAGAATAAATCAAGCCCCAATTTGTAGTTCTGATTTCTGAGGTATAAGTATGAAAATGTGAAAGTTAGCTCTGGTGAGCTGGTTCTAACTGGCTTCAGTACAGTCCCAATCTTATTGACAGATTGGTAAGCTAAATCCTGGAGAAGTTAAATAACTTAAGGTCACACATATAAAAGTATGCAATAAATATTTATCAAGTGTCTGTTACGGGACCACTAGGTGGCTTGAAATGCACATTTTTATTTATTGCATTTTACACAACCTTTTTATGAATGAGGACTCATTTAATTCTCATCTTAGCCCTTTGAGGTAGGAAATAAAATATTGCCATACAATTAATAGAGAAGGAAACTGAGGCTCAGAAAGGTAAATGAATTTGCTTCAAGTCCCACACCCAAGATGGGAGTTGGATGGGAGAAGGAAGCAAAGTCATTGATTTCAAAGTGCTGTACTCTTTCTACTATTGCATTGTCTCCAAGGGAAATAGAATAGAGGGTCCTTGTCTTCAGAATAAATAATAGAGGGCCACCATAAGTCATCAGCCTACTTTGTGTGACCTTAAGCAAGGAAAATTTTCTGCACCTTGGTTTCCACTACTGTAAAATAAGGAGATTTTCTGGTCCCTTTCAGATATATGATCTAATCCTCCAGAGTGGTACAAATTAAAAATACTACAGGAGGGACAACTAGATAGCCCAGTGGATAGAGTGTCAGGCCTAGAGTCAGGAGGATCTGGGTTCAAATCTAGCTTCAGGTACTTCCTAGTTGTATAAGTCATTTAACTCCAATTGCCTAATCCTTAATACTCTTCTCTCTTAAAATTAATACTGATAGAAGGTTAGTGTTCTAAAAAGAAAAAAAAGAAAAGAAATATCACAGGAGCTCCAAGGAGGAACCATTCTTTGCACAAGAGAGGCTTTTCATAACCATTTGATGGAAGAATGGAAGCACAGGTTATCATCAGCTGGAATGGTCAAGGAGGTCTTATTGTCAGTTTCACACTCCTTATCCCACCTATCCAGTCTATTGCCAAATCTTTCTATCTTTCTACCTCCACAAAATCATCTCTGTCCTTTTCTAGCTACTCACAAAGAACCCCATGAGCTTGAGTCCTCACCACTTCTGCCTACACTATTGCTTCTTAACCAGTCTCCTCAGATCTCTTACAATCTTCCATACCTTTGCCTGAGTGATTTTCCTTATGTGAAGCTCAGATCATGTCACTTCCCTACTAGGTTTACTCCAATAACTTTCTATTCCTTCTAGAATAAAATATAAATTCTTTCCATTCATTTATAGTCCTTCACTTCCTGCCTTGGCTACCCCATTATCCATTATTCCCCATCACACACATCAAAAAATGGTCAAACTGACTTTCTTACTGTTCCTTATACACAAAACTCCATCTCACATCTCTGGGTGTCTCCATCTCTTTTCAAGGTCCCCCACTCCACAATGGGGAAGCTTTCCACTTTTTGGAATCCCTACTTCCCATTCATTCAAGGCTCTCTGCTCAAGTGCAGCCTTCTACATGAAGCTTTCCTGACCACCAACTTTCTTCCCACCCCAGCTACTAGTAAATTCCCCTCAAAATTTTTATCTTGTGTATATCTTGAATATATTTAGCTTATACTTATGTACATGCTGTTTACACAAAAACACACACACACCTGGAATGTAAGTTTCTTGAGGGCTTTTTTTTGTCTTTTTTCCCCAGCTTTTAGCACAGTACCTGGTACATAATAGTTACCTAATAAGTGCCAGTTGAACAATCAACAGCCATATTTAAACATCCTCTGAATCATTAAAAATTGAAGCAAAAATAAACTTGAGGTTCTACCTCATGCTTATCAGAAATAATAGAAAAAGGAAATGACAATTAATGGAGGATCTTCTAGAAGACAGGCCCATTGGTGCATTAGTGAAGCTGGGAATTGGTCTCACTGTTCTAGAAAGTAACTTAGAACAACACCCAGAAAGTCAATACACTGTCCATATTCTTTGACCTACTAATGTCATTATTACCCAATAGCATTATTGGTCATATACCCTAAGGAAATCAAAGAAGAAGGGATAAGAACCACATGCACCAAAGTATTTCTTAAGGCTCTTTATGATGTAGCAAAGAAGCAAAAGCAAATAGGTGTCCATAAATGGATGGATTAATTATGGCTTATGAATGTAATAGAATATATTAATTTTTCATAACAAATGATGAAAGGGAGTGATGTTAAACTCAGAAATGGATACCTGCAAGTTGAATATTGACTTAGAAAACTATAAGTTAATATTGTCTATATTACATTTTTATTATTTTGTTAATCATTCCTCAATTGCATTTTAATCTGGTTCAGTGTTCATTGGGAGGTTTTGAGTGTGACTTCTCTGAGGAAAGGGTTAGTTTCAGAGAAACCTTGTACGAATTGATATGAAGGGAAACAGCAGAACCAGGGAAATAATTTTTGTGGCAATTACAGCATTGTAACAACATGGTAAATAAAACAACTTCTGAAGTCTTAAGACAATAAAAATGATATAATTATGACTAGAGAACCCATGCCAACTTCTGATAAGGGTGATGGACTCAAGGTGCAGAATGGGATACATGTCCAGGCATGGAAATGTGCGGGTATGTTTCACTTGACTATATTTAGTTGTTACATAATTTTCAAAAGAGGTATTGATTAAAATGGAAGTTTATTTATGCATCAAAAGATCATTAGGAGGAGGGATATGGTCTGGAATGAAGATACAGGAAAAGGAAAGCACATGATATATTTAGAAAATGGTACTGGAATGAAGATACAGGAAAAGGAAAGCATATGATATATTTAGAAAATACTGAGTACTGTGGTCTGGGTAGAACAGAAATGTGGAAAGGAAGAGTGGAATAATCAGTTGAATAAGATCATATAGAGCCTAGAATGCTAAGTTAAGGAGTTTGGACTTTACATTGTACTAATATGAAGACTGGGATTGTTTTTTTAATTGACAATTGGGGGAGTACATTTTTCTAATTTTGCAGGGGGAATACATTGTGAAAGCATTCTTTTTTAATATTAATTTTTGTAATAATAAATGAGAGTCAGTAACCAATGTTATGATAGAGAGGAGAGAGAGAGGAAGTCTATGTGGTGACTCTCTCCTCCAGCTCTCTCCTCAGGGCCAAATATACACTGCCGAGACTTTAAGGGGGTGTCACCCCTAAACTGGGTGACCTGGATGGTTGTGCCACCCCACAGGAGTTGGGGGCAAGGCTTCCCTATAAGATGAGGTATGTGGTACCCCAATCCAATTCTGAATAAGAGCAGGGTTCACACAAGCCTCCCTTGAGGTCAGTCAACTTCACAGCGGATGGTCTGGCTCCAAGATGGAGGCAACCAGACTAAGCTGTGGTTCCCCTCCCCCTTGTTGTCTCTCAGGCACTCTGGAACACTATCTGACTGATGAATGGCTTTTATTATTTGCAATTCAGGGGTTGGGAAAAGGGGTGAAGGGCAGAGGGATTTTGGGGTGCCCTCTTCTCTATTTCTATGGGGTCTGTCACTTGGGTGGGAACCTTTGGGATTCCTACTCCCAAGCTTTTTCCCTTGCCTCTTCTCCTTCTATTTCAATTTCAATTTCAATTTCTTTTTCTATTTCTATTTCTATCCTTTCTATAATTATAAGTTAGACCTGAAAGGGTCTCTCAGCAAGGTTGGGTAATGGGGGAAAGAGACTAAGAGATCGCTCCTAAATTAGAGTCCAAAAACTTAGCTAACTTGATGGTTGAATTCTTGCTGGGTGATATGCGATGGAATCTTTGACCAGGGAATCAGGGTTTCAATGTCCAAAGAAAGATCCTCAGGAAGCCTTCAGAACTGGAACCAAGCTGGGAATGTCCACCTCCTCCCTCTCTTGGTCCTCCACCTGATGTCTCTCCTCTCCTTCCTCCTTGGAGAAATTCTCAGAATTCTCTCTGGTCTCAACTGCCACTAACTGTCCCCAACTGTCAGTCACTCCTTCTCTGGCTCCTTCTGTCCCATCCCCCTTGCACAAATCCCATCCTTACATTTTGAAAGATAGTACAGATTAGACTGGAAGAAGAGAAAGACTAGAAGCAACTAATTAGAATCACATATAAAGCTATATAAAGGCAGCTAGGTGACACAGTGGAGATAGTGCTGGGCCTGGAGTCAGCAAGACCTGAGTTCAAAATAGACCACAGACACTTAAAAGGAAAATACTTAATCCTGTTTGCTTCAGTCTCTTCATTTGTAAAATGAGCTAGAGAATACAATTACTCCAGTATTTTTGCCAATGAAAGGTATGAACAAGACCAAGAGCCTCTATCAATCAAATAAAGGCATAAACTAAGTATAAATCTAGTTAATCAAGTCAGAAGAAATATAGAGTACTTTATACTACTAGCTCATAAAATGAGATGATGCTACACAGGACGTATATTTGACCTGATTAAAGAGCAGCCAATTCATTTAGAATCAAATATTCCAATGGTGGGACAGTCTAGTGATACAATGGGTTTTCTGACATTTTGCAATCTGTTCTTTCCTTCCTTTCCTTTCCTCTTCCCACCCCAATACAACAAGTACTATGATATAGGTTACACATATTCTAGCTATCATGCTTTACATATTTCTATGTTCATCATATTGGGAAAGAAACACATATCACTTATACAAGAAAAAAAAACTTATGAAGGAGATAAAATAAAAAAATGATTATGTCATTGGGTGTTAAGTATATGTATAACCCAGTGTAATTGCTTGTCAGCTCTGGGAGTGGGGAGGCAAAAAGGGGAAGGAGGGAATCGTGTTACCATGGAAAAATACTTAAATAAAAATAAAAATAAAAATAATAGAAAGGTTATATCAGTTCACACACAGTTCCACCAACCATGTATTAGTGTCCCAATTTTCCCACATCCCCTCCAACATTATCATTTTCTTTTTTTTTTTTTTGGTCATATTAACCAATGTGATAGGTATGAGGTGGTACCTCAGAGTTGTTTTAATTTGCATTTCTCTTATTAATAGTGATTTTGGAGTATTTTTTCATATGATTAAAGATAGTTTTAATTTTATCTGAGAACTACATGTCCATATCTTTTGAACACTTATCATTTGGGGAATGACTTCTATTCTTATAAATTTGACACGGTTCTCCATATATTTGAATGTAAGGCATTTTTGCAAATATTATTTTTGATTATTTGATATTATTTGATAATATTTGATAATTTTATTGATTAATTGATTTGATAATATTATTGATCCTTACAACGGCCCAGTGAAGTAGGTGCTATTATTACCTCCATCTTATCATTTGAAGAAACCGAGGCAAATAGAAGTTAAGTGTCTTGTGTAGGATCACACAGCTAGTAAGAATCTGAGAACAAATTTAAACTCAGATTTTCCCGATTCCAGGCCTAGCACATTATCCACTGTGTTTATAACTCCCTCTAGTTAAGGATTAAATAACTATTCTTAATAAACTTCTAAAATATTAACTCAAAACTGTTTCAAACCATTATGACATTTTCCTTATTCAAGATTCCTGCAAGTGTCACCTTAAATCATCTCAGAGAAGAGACATTTCTGAGGGCATTGGGTGGGAGATGAGGGGAGAAATTATGCCAGTTTGGACAGTTCTCTCTTTAAGCTAGACATTGTTGAGTATTAGATAAATGTTAACTTGAATAAATTGTTACTGTCATACTTGTAGCTTATACATAGAGTACAACATAAATATTTTTTCTTCAATATAATTGAAGCTGTTGGTGCTATTACCATTATTACTAACAATAAAAGTATGAATAAAGTCTATTTTCTATATAAATGTAGAAATAAATATAAATATATATGTGTATTTATATTTATACATAAATATATAAATAAATGTTTGTATGAAGTGTAAAATAATAATAAAAGTATAAAAATAAAAAATATTTATAGAGTTACTTCAAGCTTGCAAATTTTATCTCCTTTGAACTTCATGACAACCTTGTGAGTTAGGCACTATGGGCATTATTATTATTTCAGAGTCAAACTGGATATAAAGGTAGGGTCAAAATTCCCTCCCTGCTTTTAGCCCTATACATTTATCTGGTGCAAGCACAATCATTCATTCTATGAATAAGACCTGGACATCTCCTGAGGTTTGTGAGGGAGTCTGTTCAGATTGGCAGAGGGACTTGATCATACCCTCTGGGGCTTGTATAATACCATCTCTCTTGTTTGAACCAAAGATTAAAGTGTTTGGAATTGGAGAAAAGAAAATGTTCCAGCTAAATTGCTGAGAAGGAATCAATTTGGGAGAGAGAAGCAGAGCCTGGGGCCAGGGATAGACCTTAATCTCAATTTCTCTCTTCTCTTGGTTGGAGGGGTACCTGGTGAGCTATGAAGGATCCAAAGAATTCTCAACATTCCATCTTCTCAACAGCCCCCTACTAAGCATTTGTGGAATAGCTAAGAGCAATGTCTACATCAGGAATTAAGAACATTAAGACATGAGAGAAGACAGGTTCATGCTTCCACAAGAAGCTCAAAAGAAAAACTATACTATATCTAAGGGAAAGCATCTTACAGGTTCTAGCAAAGGGACTTGTAGAAACTGTAAGTTTTGTAACATTTTGTAACATATGCTTCTAAAGCTGGGGTCCCCTCTTCCCATGTACTTGTGGGAGACTGAATCACAGATTTTAAAGAGAAAAGAATCAGTCAGATTTAGTTAGTTTTTAGAAAGGGTTATCTCCCTACTAAATAACCCTTTTTAAAAATTAACTGAATCTGACTGATTGATATCAACTAATAATCATAAAGGGAAACACACTAGTTGGGGCTTGTGAGCCATCTTTATAGCACTAAAAGTGTATAGTAGTCATGCTGTAGGGATGTGACCCATCAGTACAAATGGAAATTGGGATCACGACTCCAGATTTTGTATCTACCACATAAGCACAGAAAATCTTAGGAGATATGGAAAAGGATTAGAAAAGAGTTTCTAAAAGATGAGAGGCCAAATTTAAAGACGGTTTCTTCAGATTTAGAGAATGGTGGTTTGATTAGGGGTCATTTCTCTACTGGGTATCTAAATATGGTTTACTGGAAAAGGTAATACAGATCACAGAGGGTCCATGAGATTTCTTTAAGGCTATGTTTATAATGGACTACTAGATTAAGAAAATTGGTCAGACCAAATGACCAATTGTTTTGGTGCTCTTCAGGCAAAGCTTTAATTTCCTAGATTCCTCTATTTGTGTGTACGTGTTGATCACAAATAATTATTTATTTTTGAAATGTTATATGAGTCCCAAGCCTGAGAAAGAAAAGACCTACAAGAAGTGAAAATAGCCACATGACCAAAGGAAAGTCATTCAATCTCTCTGAACCTCAGTTTCCTCATTTCTAAAATGAGAACAATGTTAGCAACACGAACTTTATAAGGTTGCTTTGAGGGAAAGTGTTTGTGAATTATAAAGTGTTACATAAGTTTGAATTATTATCATCAGACAAAGGTCCATATTTTTAACATCTATATTCTTTCAATGTAATCTACAAGATATAGAACATTCTTGGGCAATATTTCTGAAGAAGTGGAACTTAAAATCACTTGAAAGGTCATAAGGAAATATAGAGGGCATGACCAAACTGTAACACATTACCATAATGTAAAGGATATCACTGAGGAAATGTATGAACAAGAAAGATGGGCTCCTTATGTGACAAAAATGAATTGATAACCATTAGACAATATGTGCCCTATTGGTAGCCTCACAGTATTAAGAGAGACCCAGCATAGCAAGTTCCCACCCCCCACCCCCAGGGCCACATTAGAAGATAAAGTTTTGAGAGGGCTTGGACTAGCACTGCATAGGATAGACAGGCATGTGTGAGATTTAAGTCAAGTAGGTAGTACAGTATTTAGAATGGTGGACTTGAAGTAAGGAAGACCTGAATTCAAATCCTCCCTCAGTCACTTATTAGCTATGTTACCCTGAGCAAATCACTGAGTTTCCTCATCTTTAAAATGGGGATAATAACATAGCACCTACCTCATAGTGTTGTTGTGAAAATCAAATGAGATAACATGCAAAGCACTTTTCAAATTTTAAAGTACTATGTAAATGTTACCTATTATGATGCTGATGATTATTGTTGGAAATATTTGCATTAATGGACTTGCAGATCTATTTGAATATGAGTGTCAATCAATTATTATCATTATTGGCTCTACTATTTGTACTACTAGTGCCATGGTGAAGTGATACTGATGTAATTGTTGAAAATCAGGAAAATGTTACTAGTTTTGATGCATCAATCAACAAGCATTTACTAATTAGTCTCTGGCAAAATAGTAGATGCTAGGGATTCAAATATAAAATTGAAAGGAAAGAGTCAAGGATGATGTTAAGATTATGAGCCTGGGGGAAAAAAAGGTGTCACTTTTTAAGGCACCTGAACAGAAAGAGGTTTGAGGATGATAGATTCAGGGGGAAGATAATAAATTCTGGTTAGATGTGTTTTCTTTCTATATCCAGTTAGAAATTTCCATTAGTTAGTTGGAGTTTGGGTACTAGAGCTCAGAAATGATAAGACCTAGATATGTCTACCTCTGAATTCTCTAGGACTATGCAGCAACATCTTTTACTCAGCCATTTCCCTTTCTTTTGCCTCCCCTCTCATACCTCCTGCTCTCAGAACTGCCACAAAATAAAGTCTACCTTTGTGTCTGGAAAGGATATATCAATTGATTGCCCTATTGTCCTATTCACCATGTGTAAAATGAGGATATTAAATTCACAGGGTTGTTGTGAGGATCAAATGAGACGATGTTTATAAAGCTCTTAGCAGCATGCCTACTACACATTAGGTGGTATATAAATACTTCTTTCCTATTCCTCCTTCATATCTTTATGACCATCTGACTTTTTTATGGCTTCTATTCCCTCACAAGCTATTTCTCCTGTTAGAATATAAGCTCTTGGAGGGCTGGGACAGTCTAATTTTTCTATTTATAACTCTATTGCTTAGCCTAGGGCTTATCACATAGTAAATACTTAATAAATAATGTATGCAAAGTAGACTGAGGGATTAGTCGGATAGATATGAGGAGAACCAGTAGAGGGTAGTGTCATGAGAACCCAGAGAAGGAAGGATAAACTTGAGAAGGGAGAAGTTAACAGTGTCAAGAAAAAGGCCATTGGGTTTATCAATAAAGAGATAATTTAAAAATTTGGAGAGAGCAATTTCAGTCATGCTGTGGGTAGGAAAAAAGAATGTAAGGAGTTAAGAAGTAATTGGGAAGTAAGAAAGGGAAAACACTAAATGTAGATAGCTTTTTCTAGAAATTTGACTATGAAAGGGAAGAGATTCCAAACTCTAAGGATATAACCCATGCAGGAGATCTAGAAAGATCAGTAAGATAGGTAGCAAGAGAACAATAACAGAGTAGTCATGAAAACCCAGGGAGGAGAGGCTATTTAGAAGGAAGTGGTCCCCATTGTCAGATTCTACAAAAACATTAAGAACACTCTGAAGAACTGGTTGTCCTCCCTTCAGGTCATTTTTTGGCAACTGTTTTTTAAAAACAGATTTCTAAAGTATTTAAGATGATAGAATGCTAACCTTATTTAGCTCAAATTTTTTTAAATATAAAATTATATCACAAAGGTAGAATGAGTCTTTAGTCCTTACTTTTTATATACTCTATTTCTAAAACATGAGTATTGACCAAATTATAACTGAAAATAGGTAAGAGATAGAAAAAAGCTAATGCAAGTAGATGGCATGCAATAATTTGTTCAATTATTCAGAGCAGTCTCATTAGTTATCAAAGAAGTGTTTTCCCGCTTTGAATTTGCACTGTTTTAAATTAGTCTTGTCTTTGGTCCATACCTCAAATGTCCTCAATAGTAGGAATTTAATAAATATTTTTCATTCATTCATTCATGACAGAAAGTATATAACTTCCCTAATGTCTTTGAAGCAATTACTAGTTTGAGGAAGGGTAAAGAATGTGAAGATGAAATGAGGGTGGTTGCCAATAAATGGAAATACTGAATGCATATTTAGCAGGATAGTATTCTCTAAAATATGTTGGTTAATGAGTGAGTGGTATTTCTGACTTGAAGCTGTCCCAAACAGTTAATGCCCACATTTTCCTGCTTTTCAATGTGACCCTGTAATTTTCAACACTGCTTGGTGCACATGGACACACACACACACACACACACACACACACACACACACACACACACCTCTCTTGGACTAAGTCTCACTTAAGCAGTTACTATTCTGTTGAAATGTGTTTTTAAAAAAATGTGTCTAATCACAGAGAAGCCAAACATTTATCAGAATAAGATTTCCAAACTCGTCAACTTTAATGGCAACCAGACGGCATTTCTAGAGAGTGCTCATTAGTTTGTTTTTTTTTTTTTAATCCTGGAAATTTCCCTATTCCATGGTTTTTTCTTCATATGCCCTATCTTCATTTTTGTGGTGATTTTTTTAGCCCATATACTGTCTTGAAAAATAGTCACACGAATGTAAGGAAGATAAATATAAAGCATAAACCAACTGCAGCCAAAGGGGGATAGATAGTATACATTAAAAAGAATAATATCAGACTAGCAGTTGTTTAAAATTAGAACCATTCCCAAAAGATTCAAAACCTTTACATTTAAGGGGGGAAAGAGGAAGTCTTCACAACATTCCATTGACTAAAGGTGTCTGACTCAAAGTCTGAATTTAATAAAAGATGCAGAGAGAACTCACAGCATAAATAATAGAAACTATATGCTTGCAGAATCTTGCAAGGCCTAGTAGTGTCTGTTTATGTGGGAAGACCTAATGAAATTCAAGAAGAAAAACATGTTAAAAATAGAAGTGAATGTGTCTGATAGGAAGACTATTGTTATGTTCTTTTGACACAATGACTTATTTTCTGGAAAGGTAATTCTTCACTTTGTCCAGGAGAGCACTGTGTTCCTTGTAAAGTTGGATGCTTAGACCTGTTGTCTTAAGAGTTTGCCAGTGTTTAAAAGGCAATGCTACCATTCTTTCATTAAAGTGCAAGAACAAAGCACTATATTATTACTGATTCAAGATTATTCAGAACTTTGGTGTAGCTTTCAATGGCCTCAAGTACTTAGTCAGTAGAGTAAGAAGCAGAAAATGTAATACTAAGTGATTTAGACATAGGAATCAAATGTATATGTGTATATAGACAGATAAATATATATTACAACTGAGCCCTCCTCTGATACTGAAATCATACCCCCCCAAACAATTTCAATGTAAGTGAAGGTTTGCTATAAACAGGTCTGCAATTTGCATGTTATAAACATAATCAGGCTTCTAGTTCTAATTCAATATCAAATAGTTTCCATCTGAGCTATGCCTAAGGAGGACTTCATTGCCTAAGGAAAGAGAATAATAGAGACTCACCAAATATAGACCAGGCTCATGAGGAACTGAAATAAAAGATAAAATAAGCTTTGGTAGCTTTTGTTTTAAACAAAAAGGGTGAGAAAGAGGGCTATTTGTTGAGGGAAGAAGAATAGCAAAATGTAAAGATATAAACAAGAAGTGCAAGAAAGGTTAGATTATTTCTGATTGAAAAATTCCAAAAAGTTCTTATGTTTAATATAGGAAAGTCAATCCCTTTGGTTGATAGTGATTCCTGGTGAAAAACTGTCCCATAATCCTTTCACCCTCTGAATGAAAGGCAATATGTGTATGAAGATGAATGAACTGAGGCTAGCAGAAAGTTGGAAGAATGAGAAGTATAGCAGAAGGGGAACAATTGGGAAAAGCTTATATGTGACTAAATCCTTTAAGAACAATTTGTCTATCCATTTTATGGTTATTGAATTAAAATCTACCCATAGATGCCTTCTACTTCTCCTAACCCTCCCCCCAAAGAAAGGTGATCAAAGTATTCCAGTAAGAACTGGATTTGTCTCCACCACCCACACTTAATTTCTATAATAAGATGTCTAACTTAAAATTAAAGCATTTGGGGTTCTTGAATAGAATACTAGAGCTCTCCTTAATGATCTAAATCTAAGTAGGAAAAAAATCATCTGAAATGGAACCCCTCTTTTAAAAAAAAACGTGCTACTGTTAATGACTTAATTTAAACACTGTTGTTAGTGAGTTCTAGCAAAAACTTACTAATTATGTTTACAAGTTAAGAATTGAAAGTGTCTGTGTGGGCAGCTAAGTCATTGCATGAACTCTGCCAGCCCCATTGTCCATAGGGGACCTTGCCAAAACGTTTTCAAAACTGAATAGTCATTGGGTTGGCAGATAATTCAGAAACTATTTGTATGAGCTGTTTATCAAATTATTAACTGCACAGATGTTGTTTGGCTGAAGAGCAGCTGAACCTTCTCTCTGCCAGCCGCGGAGACAAAGGTCTACGGGAATAATTGGAGATGTGCATGGAATATTAAATTAATTTACTGCTCTTAATTCTTATGCAAATCCTGACCTCTGATAGAGCCTATCAATTACCAGGCACACAGTGAAAAGGAAGGAGACAGTTTCTTTTTAAGAACTCGGAAAAGGAAATATTTGCAATAAGCAGTAGGTAGGAGCACCGAATAACTGGAATTATTTAATTGAATCTCAAAGTTGCAATGCGGTCCTTGGGGAATAAAGACGCGGGGCGGCGGGGAGATTGCACTGGGGGGATCGAAAAGGGGGAGGGAGCCCAGAGTATCCAGGAGTTTGTCGAAATAGCTGCACATCTGTGAACGGGGATGGGGGCTGCGAATAAAGGCTCTATGCGTCATATAAAACATTGACTTTCAAGGAAAAGACCGAGATAAAGGAAACAATGGCAAACGCCTTCTATGTAATTACTCAGTCATCATTTAGCGTGAGAAAGGTAGAAATGCTGTAAACCGCGTTTAGGGGGAGAAAATGACCCACAGGATGTAAGAAGAGAGCATTCCGCGTGCTGGTCCGTTTTTCCTCTGATGATCATTAGCTGGGATTAGAACAGGCTAATGGAAATCCGCGGGCCGAAGGTATTTAACGTCGGCTGCGGAATCGCGTTTAGTGGCTTGGAAATCACCGGAATCCTGGTCTTAAGGCTCGGCTGGGCTTTGGGGCTTTAATTGAAGCATTAAAACGCTCCCCTGAAGTCCCTTTTGGGATTGCCTTTTGGTTACAGGCAGTTTTAAAAGTTTTAAATCACATACTCCTTTCCAAAAACTATTTGGGAGAAAGGAGAGGGAAGAGTTGACGCAGCGGGGAAGTGCTCAGTCCCCAGGCTCGGTGGCCGCGCTTCGGTTGAGCTTCCTGAGCAATCCCGCGTGGCCCGAAAACCCACGCGATGGCTTCCTCCGGATACTCTGCAGCCTTGTGGCACGAGCTGCTCTCCTCGGCCGGGGGCTCCTCTCAGGCCTGTTGGGGGACTTGTTCTAAACGCTGTGCTGTCTACCTACGATTTAGTGAATGTTTAAAGACTCCTGTCTCTCGCCTTTCATCATATTTCAAATGAGGATAAATAAATAGGATGCATAATGCGATCGGTCTATCCCCGACCTTTGCGAGACCTCAGCAGTGAAATGAGGTTTCCAGCTCCTTTCGTCACCTCCAATATGCACTGCCTTTCAGCTCTGCGCGGCCCAAACAAAGGCTATACAACAATATCAATTAATCATGCAGCGGGCAAACAAGGAGATTTATTCCACTACAAATAGCCTCACAGAGAGACGTTGAATGGGTGTGATTAGCATGTGAAAAGAGGAGCACAACTCCACAGTTCAACAGCTAAAGAGCAATTTGATGGGGCTGGGATGGGGAAATTACTTGATTAGCGTCTGTTGGAAGAGATCACGATTACTGCGCCTGGACTGTGAATCCTGCCTCTGAAACAAAACACGCTGCTACGGCAGGAACTAGGGAAGCCAGCGAAATAGAGCTTGAGGGAAGGGGGAAGGGAACAAGAAAAAAAAAGGAGGAAGTGGAAGGGAAAGAAGGAGGAAGTGGAAAATAAAGAAGGAACAGGAAATAAAGGGAGAAAAGAGGAAGAGAGTGACAATTCATTTAACTTCTCTGGCCTTCAATTTCCTCACCAAAAGACCAGAGGTTGGCCTAGGTAACCTATGGGGCTCCTTTCCATCCTTAAAATAACTACTTTATTGTGACCCGATGAAATGAAAGAAAGATCATGAAGTGACCGGGTATTGAGGGGGGAAAGAAGGGAGCAAGAAGAAACCTTCCCAATCACAACAAAAAAATTAAAAATCAGCTCTACAAAGGAAAAGTGGAGAATATTTCTCCGGGGTGTTCTTTCTGCCCTGGATCTTTAGCAAAGCAAAAGCAAGTATACCCTGACCTAGGATGCAGGGTCAAGGGGGAAAAACCACCTTGCTTTCTGAATCCCTTTTAATACAGGAAGAGAAAGTGAAAGAAAGAAGCATTCAAAAATCCTTTGGAATCATGAAGAGATTCAAGAACTAGATTGAGAGTCTTAAGACCTGACTTCAAAATCTGGCTGTCCCTTTTCTCTCCCTGTGACCTTGGACAAAACTCTTAATCTCTCTGGCTCAGTTTCCTTATCTGTAATATTAGGGTTTTGGTTTAGATAACCTCTAAGATCCCAGGTAACTCAAAAATCCTGAGATTGTCTGGGAGTTGTTATGGTCCTTGTTGGTTTGGAAACCCTGCTACCCTTTCATCTTAAATTTCTCTTTTCACTCTTTTAGAGAAACTCTTTCCATCTACTATTGTGTTCATGTACTCACAAGTTTGGGTGACTCTTGTGCTAGACTCTTGTACAACACAGGAACTTGCCAATTGTGTATTTCCAGGGCCTTCTGAATCACAACAAAATGTCTTCTTAAACATCAACAAATTATCTTCAGAAATGCTTCTTTTGTTCTATTAAAAAAAAAAAAAAGGTTTTCTGGTCCCAAGTCTAGTAGAGAGGGGAGAAGGGGAAAAGTTTCAGTATAGTACCAATTTTTTTTTTTCTTCAAATTAAGTGAGATGGGATAAGTGGCTGCAATCACTTTGTCCATCCAGGCAAAAGACCTGGGAAAAGTTCTCTCTAAGTATTCAGGAGCTCATTACCAGCCTAACACCAGGGTTTCCCTCTCAAATTCACCTATGGGTGGATTCTTTTTCAAATCTCCCAACCATTCTTCACCTGGACAGTGGAACTCATGTAACCAACTTTTATTCATTTTAATTCAGCAGAACTTTGGTTTCAGGGATGAGGGGCACCATGAAAGATACCTGCTTAGGAATCTTACTGACAAGAGTAGTCAGAGGACTTCACTTGAAGTCAGAATTCATAAGTTAGTCAGTGACTTTGGGCAGACTACTTAATCTGGTTGAATCTTGATGGTTTTTTGAGTGGATTGACCTGCCTTGCGGTTTTGTTTTGAGAATCAAGTGAACTAATGTGTTAGAACCTTTGTTAATTGGACAGCTAAACACCATTGCACAAGTACTCTAGGGAAGCAGATTGATATAGTATATTTAGTGCCCATGGATGTGGAGTCATGAAGATTTGGTCCAAATAATGCCTTAGACACTTAGCTGTGTGGCCTTAATTAAATCACATAAACTCTTTCAGCCTCAGTCTCTTCATCTGTAAAATGAAGGTAACAATAGGGTCTACTTTACAGGGTTGTTATGAAAGACCAAATATGATGATATATGTAAAGTGCTTTGCAAACTTTGAACTGTGATATACTGGTAGCTACTTTTATTATTTACAAGACAGAGTCAATTCTAAGAAACTTTGGGGGATGGGAGCATTCTTTAGTTCCCCAAACTGTGTGCAATATAATTTGATATACTCTGGCTCCCATAGTCTCTTTCAAGTATAAGAATTGGTGGTGGAGGCAAGATGGTAGAAGAGGCTGTAGCAAGGGCATGATCATAACCCTGGGCAGGAGAAGATTGTTTTAAGCCTGGCAGATCCTTGCCCTCCTCCCTTAGATTGTAGAGCTCATAGATTCTTCGGAGATTCACTAGAGTACTTGCAGAGACAATCTGCTTTCTCCCTATGCTTTTGTTTACTTAGGAAAAGTAAACCTCAGTAGCTTGACTCTCATTCAGAAGAAGAGTGTCCTGGCCTGAATCCAAAGGTTGGGAAGTCCTGGATGAAGAGTGAGAGTCTGGATTTAGAAATAATCTTGGCAACAGATTTTTAGCCAGTGGTTCTCTATGTTCTCTTAAGGATCCTACTTTTATTTGTCTGAAGGGGGATTTAAGTTGACTGAATATGAATGTATAAAAGTACTTTCTCTTTTCAGATGTTCTCCAAGACAGAACGGAAAGGAAGGGAAGAGAACAGAGAAATCCCTGCTTTGTGGACCTAAACATTCCTACTTATGACAGCCGATAGGCCTCCATAGAATCAAATTCATCGTCGTTTCAGATTCTTACTCCACTGATTCCTCAACCTCCCGTTCCCTCATCTAATAGTGTCTACAGGAAAATCAGACTGAATTTCCATTAACTCAAGCCCTCCCATACCAGAATATTTAGAAACATCATCCTCCCATATTTCTTGCTCCTTTCCCAAGTGAAGATATTTTCCCCAAATTACCCAGGCTAATCCCCTTGGGGATTCTGTCCCCTCAACAGAAATCACTCCTTCCCCACCCCACCCCACCCCCAAAATCCCCTTATCCCCACCTAAATATTTGTTCCTCTCCTCACTTCAGAAGGATTGGGCGCCTAGGAGTTTGGGGCGATAAACATCCCAGTTCTCCCCAAAAATCTAATTAGCAATCCCTAGAAAGACATTAATATAAATATACTGAAGTCTTCGATGACCAGAATAGCAGAGGTATTCATAGTCTTAAAGGAGCACTACACCTTGGCACAAATGAACCAGGAAGACAAGGGGTAAAATCTTGTTTTTAAAAAGGAGAAAAATCGAGAGCATCGAGCTTTGCAGTTCAAGTGCCAATTAACAAATTCAGCTCATTGCTGAGCCCTGCTTATCAGTTTCTAAAATGCTATTGACTGTAGATTGTGAAAGAAACTTGGTCTCTTCTCTCTTCCACACTTTCTCTCCCTATCTCTCTTGCTCTCTGGACTCTCTCTGAACTTTGCCTAGAAGGAGCTATCGGAAGAGACAGGCTAGTTAGTTCTCTTCTCCCACGACTTCTTCCCCTTCCTCTCTCTTCTGCGACCACGGACCTCGGCAATTTGTCCAGCGGGGCCCGCAGTCTCAGCGCAGGGATGAACAGACGTGACCAGACTGTGCTCCCGGGATGGGGAGAGAAAAGAGCCCCGGGTAAGAAGGCAGGGAGCCGGAGAGTCCTTCGGAAAAGGTCCTGCAGCACCGCCTAGGAGAGATCTGTCTGCCTGCAATATGTTTCGATGCGTCTCCTATTTTCAAGATCCGAAACCAAGCTTTGAAATCCAGGGGTCTCAGTCCCTGAGTCTGTAAAAAACCCAAACCAAAAACAGACCCTCTGCATCCGCATTAACACCTTCGCGAAGCCGCCAATCTATGGAAGAAAATCAGTGCTTTTCCCACCTACCAATTTTTCTCCACTTTAAACGCAAATGTCATTTTTAAAGTAGGGAGCTTTGGCCTGCGGCTCTTTCTTCCGGTGGATACGGAGGCTGTAAATTTTAGTGCAAATGTAGAGTGTTTAAACCACCTCAAACTTCGGAGGAAGGAGGTGCTGAAGGACTAAAGAAGGTTGGTGATGGAGAGAGAGGTGGTTGCCTTTGATAATTTCCTTGCTAGGGGCCTATAACTGTGGGCCAGATTTGTTCCTTCCAATAGAGAATGCATAGGGCTGCTTTTTGTCCTTTTTTTTTTTTTTTTTTTACAAAGTTATACCCGACTCACATAATATTTCTCTGAAAAGCAAAAGAGGAGCGCTGCAATTTATTCCAATGGGTGGTTTTTAAGAAGCTGGCAATTTGAAACGGCTGGGTGTTATTTAGTGCAATATGAAATCAAATGATCCTATTTCTCAAATAACAGTGTCTGTGAGTAGAAGTGAATACTCTGAAAGGGTAATTGTCTCCTGATGATATTTCCATTATACCCAATCTTGGCCTAAATGGTATTCAGCGGCTAGACTGAAAGCGAAGGGTGAAATCAATACATACACACACACACACACACACACACACACACACACACACACACACACACACTAAAGAGGGGGGACGCAAGAGAAAAAGAAAGGAGATGAAAAAAAAACTTGCTTCTTAGCAAGTGAAAAGGACTTTGCATTCCATGCTGCTGCCTTAAAATTGTCATCTTACAGGTTTCAAAAATAATCAAACTACCAGAATCACTTTGCTGTCCAAGAAAGAATAAAACTCTTATTTTATTGCAACTTTAGGGAGCCTTTCTAAATTAGAAGTTGCCATAATTCTCAAAGTAAATCTAACATCCTTTTGTCTTTTCTATTCTTTTAGGCATCAGTATTACTATAATTGGATCAGCACGACCAAAGCTTAGCACCCGAAGTTTAATATTGAGGAAATGAGACTCTTTGCTTTGGAACAGTGTATTTCAGTTTATGACTTTCCCAGCCCAATTTCCTGAAGACGACATTCGTTTCCGTGACCGTGAGACCTATGTCCCAGTGCTTCTGCGCATTATTTATACAACATGCTGTACCTTTTTATTGATCACAGTTTATCCTGTACTTTGAAACAGTCTTCCCCTAACCAAAACATTCTCATCGGTGGAGAACAGATGCAGGGAAGTGTTTGTCGTGTCTTGTATTTGAATAAAGGGCACAATTCGGTGGACATAATGGCATGTGTGGAAAGAGATTATGAGTCCATACAAAAGGCGATCTGCTAACCTACCAGTCCTGTGAGCCGTGCACCAGTATAAAATGCAGTTACGTCTCTCACACATTTTTCTCTCTTGTTATTCCTATTTTTACAGAAGGAAACTGGAGTTGGTAACTCATCCTTGTTAGCTAGCTTGTTATTAACGCTCCCTGGAGAATATTTCTTTAAAAAAACAAAACAAACAAAC
The DNA here is from genome assembly GCF_016433145.1 of Gracilinanus agilis. NCBI lineage: Eukaryota > Metazoa > Chordata > Mammalia > Didelphimorphia > Didelphidae > Gracilinanus > Gracilinanus agilis. The sequence goes on from NC_058131.1 coordinate 143,250,756, forward strand.
AAACAAAAACAGAGGCAGTTCCTCAGAGACAAGAAATGAGGAGCTGTCCACTTTTTCAGCAAGGGGGGGGGGGCTTCCCCTTGTCTCCATCAACACTAACTCTGGACCACTCAATAAAACAGAAGTATCTCTTTCCATCATTACAGGTGTTTTCTCCTGCTAGAATTTGGTAGAGAAATATTTTATAGTTTAGTTAGTCCCACATTTTCTGTCAGCCATTATAGGCACCTGCTTTGTGACTATAGATCTTTTCCCTATTTGATACTATATTATTTCTTTATGTTCCTTAGGGGTAGGTTACTCCTACCCACCTCAGAAAGGCTTTCTCTGGGTACATTTTCCCACTGCCATCTTTGTTTACCAGCCCATCCTGGTGCTCATAAATGATTTACATTTTTCTCCCCTGACATTTTCCAATCTCAAACGATAATTCTTCCAAACCCAAAGATCCTGCCCCATGTATGCACTTAAATGACAGGGGGAAAACATCTTCCCACACAAATTTTTTTCATCACAGGTAAATCTTCTCAACCTTGGAAATGTCACTGTGCAATTTTAGGCTATTGACTATTAGAAAGGGTTTCTACAGGCACAAATGACTAGAGTGGGTCGTATCTTAAATGAAAGTAGAGTGCCCAGAGTTACTCTTGAACTGACCATCCCGAAATATCAATCGTTGGAGAATTTCCCATCTGGCCATTTGGGGCATCATTAAAGACAACGCCTTCTGTGAACTTAGTTTGTCTTTTATTACTAATCCTTCTCTCTCTTCATTTGAAAAGCTGTGGAGATTAAGTTTAATGGAGATATTATTGGGACACACCTGCCTCTTTCTGGGACTTTTCCTCTCCCCTCTTAGATGTTAATTTTTTAAATGTAGTCATTTAAATAGGAGAATGAACCTCCTCAGTCTCGCCCTATTATATGTTATCTCAACTACATCCTTCCTCTGGCTCCTCTATTGAACTGACAAAAAGAGTAGAAGGAAATCCAGGGAACCCACTAGAGAAGCAGCCGCTACACATACAGTCACAGTGCTCTTAATATAAGGAAAAGGAGGGACCTACCTTGATCCACGCCTAACTGAATAAATCACCGTGGGGCACACAGTAGGATTGGGACTGTGGGGCAGTTGGAGAGCAGTGAGTGAAGTTTGTTAAGAGAAGAGAGATTGGCAGCCTTCTAAAGAGAGGGTTCTCGGTCAGACTCCGAGGGGACCATATACCAGAGCTTTTGCTCTACCCCTTAACTAGAAAAGGACCAAGAGCAAAATAATGAAAAGACTAATCCTGAATTTAAAAAAAAAAAAAAAGCAGCATTATAACATAAAGGTTTGGAATGCAACTATTTAAGCCAGGTCCCCTCAACTCCTCCCTCTTCCCCTTTTTTTCCCAACCAAAGACCAAAAAGCCTTACGTATCAAAGCCCAGTAAAAACACAATCACTAGGCTTTGTTACCAACGCATCCTGCGAAACGGTCTTGCAGCTTCTCCCAGGCTAGTTTCCCTAAAGGGATTTAAAGATGGTTATTGGCCCGCGGTTTTTACTGCAATCTCTGCATAGCTCTCTCCCTAAAACCACAGTGAACGTTTCTGATGCGAGAAGTGAGAATACTGCGAGTGCAAGGAGTAGCGACGTGGGGCAGGCAAAAAAAGACGTGTCTTTTGTAGCGAGAACAACTACAAGCCAACCCCGATACCGCTTGCGTTTTCAAATGCTCAGCTCCAACCTGATGCATCTTAGAATCCCTCTGAGATAAAGCTGAAAGGCAACGCAGTTGTCTTGGGAAACTCCGAAACTCTCGGTTCCCTCTGGGGACTGGAGGTATATTGCAGCAGCTCTTGGTTTTGTTTGTTTTGTTTTTTAAATGACTTAATTTGCCTGTTTCAGTGGACGAGGGTCACTTTGGGTAGCTTTACCGCTAGGTCTGAGAGCTGCTTCCTTCAGCCGAGTACAGATTTACCTGCCATATAACATTCGAAAAACAAGGGAGTAGCCCAGTGAAGGCCCAGTTCGTTTAAGAACCCCGCCCCCCACCCCGCGTCCCTAGCCACCTTCTCCAGTGATCCCATCCTGCTTCCCCTAGAGAAGATCCCATTTCTCAAGGTTTCCCTTTGGAATTGGGTTAAATGTGGCCAAGAATGAAGAGCCTGCAGCTCTAATCTGTGTCTAGGTTGTTTTTTCTGGGCTTGGATTTTTATTCTTCACCTATAACCACCCTCCTAGAGCCATCTCTCTCTTTCCCCTCCTGAGTCCCCACTGTAATCACACACCTTTCCTTCCCTTCCCGCCCGGCCACTCACTCTGTGCGCCACCACCCCCGCCCCGCCCTCCGCGCTTCTTCTAAGTGACCTTCAGGAAACCACGAACCTTCTCGCCAGCGTCACGCCTCGGGACACCAACCCCGTGGAGGCATTGTGCAGAGCCTGCAGCTTTCCTTGCTTCCCCTGGCGTTGAGAAGCTCTCCAGCACTGTCCGCAGCTTCGAAGAAATTCTTACCACCCCCACCCCCACCCCACACACTTCTAATTGAATCACACGCGATATTAAAATATCAAAGATTTAATTAATCACTACACGATTTATTGGAAATATACAAACTGTCAGGTCCCTAGATCCAAGTACATCTCCACCCCCAGACCACTGGAATCGTTATGGATCCCCTGGGGTATACATAAACACCCCAAAGATATACGCCCAGCTCCCTACGATTTAAATGTCCTTTTAATGCTTATCACCCTAAAATGTTTAGGAAGTCTTTTTCTGATTGGGCTCTTCATTTTGGTCGAGGGTCTGTCAAATGCATTGCTGTACTCGGTTTAGTATCGAATTTATATCTAGATTATTAAGAAATTCAGTTAGAATACCAATCAAAGGATTTTAATTTGCAATTTTTCGGCAGAGTGATTCGACCTGAATTTTTGTTCGTCTTCATTACACACCGTTTATGTTGTTATGTTATGTGTTTGAAATACAGATTGACTAAAATAATTGAAGCTGTTTCAAAGGATTACTTTGGAATATAAAGAGGCATTTTATATACTAAATACCAAATAGAAAGAAAATAAATTCTCAAATCCTTAATTTGCATTTTTCATTCTCTAAAAAAAAAATTATAGCGTTTCAGCATGCAATCCCCAAACCATTCATAGGATGATATTAGTAACATTAACTTTTTATTTTTTTCCACCTTGTTTCTTTTAAGTAATTTTTTTTAAAAGCCAATAAGCCAATTAGGCAGCAACTTTCAAATACTGCTAGGTATCACATAGTAGAAGGAGTAATTGTTCCTATTGAAATATCTTATTGGCTCAGAAGATGATAATTAATAAGCATCATCCTAGATCTTACAGAACAATAAAGGAACAAAATAAAGGAAGACCCCTCCTATATTTTCCTGAGAGGAATTTGTCTGCACATACAATATGGTTTAGAGACTAATTCAATTAAAATCAAACAGCTATTTTAAAAGCTATCAATTTGCAATTAGTTGTTTGTCTAAAATTAATTGTTTTCAAAACACCAATGTTAATAAACCCCTTTTCAAACTGTTATGAGTGAGTAGGCCCAAACTGAATCTGAAAATAGTACAATACAACAAAGGATTTATAAAAACTGACAATGTTTGTATTGGGTTAAGTTTGGGAACAAAGTTTCCTAATATTTCTAGATGGAATGAAATTACTCCCTCTGTCTCTCTTTCACAATCACACTTTTTTAAAAAGGAAAACTAAAAATGTCATATCCATGACTGTATGACAACAAATGTATTCAAATATACAAATATGTTCAAAATAATTATACTGAGCAGATAATACAATATTATACACTTCCAACAGAAAGTTCAATGAATTTTAAAATTCTCAAAAAGTTATATCTATGATGTTAAATGCTTACCCTTTTATTTTATGGTAGATATTTTTCTTGCCTTAATCTATTCATTGTTTGTTTCTCGTAATGTTTGCCAACTCAGTATTAAAGACAGCAAGTTTAAAAGCAGTAATCATATAAACTCTACTGCCATTATACTAAGTAGTAAATATTGAAACTCATTTTGAGAGAGAGAGAGAGAGAGAGAGAGAGAGAGAGAGAGAGAGAGAGAGAGAGAGAGAGAAGAAAGAGATCTTTTGCTATTTTGTCATAATAAATAATATATGATAATGAACAATAATGGTGCTATTTTGCCATTAGCCTGTATTGAATATTATACCTTTGGCCAAATATCTTCTATCAACTTTAAGTTAAACCAGCATAAAGTAGAGCCCTGAAAATTGTCTGTTAAAATGAGCTTGTTTGTATAATTAGAACAAAATGTGTTTTTACATTTAATTTGTCTAAAGGTACCTATGGGGTTTAAAAACAAAATCTGCATTCATTGGGAGAAGTCATTAAAACTTGAAACTTGCATTCCCTTCTGTCATATAGTACTTTTATACTTATAAAAATGCTTTCATAAATTATCTCATTGAGTATTCAGAACATTCCTATGAGGTAGCTAGTACAGATATTATATTCATTTACAAATGAGAAAATTATGACAGATAGGTTATGTTACTTACCCATACTCACACAGCCAGAACAAAAATTCATCTCTTTGCTTCCTAGTCCCAGTCTTTCTTCATCCACTTCATAGATTTAAGAAATGCACCCAAAATACAAAAGTAATTTTTGTTTTTGTTGTTGTTGTTGAGTAAAATAACATTTTAACACATGGGTACTCTAAAGTCTAATTCCATTTGACTAAAACTGATTAAGAGGCTTCATCAGAGCATTTTTTAAGGCACTATGGTTAAGATCATAATCATTTTGACCTCCCTCCAGTCTTTGACACAGGTAAATATGAGGCCATAATTCTGAAGGATGCCTCCAAATTATTAGTAGATATCTTGAAGACATTCTCTTGTCTTATAGATGTAAGAGGCATTTATTCTTCCTTTGAATATATTGATATAGTGGGGTTTTTTGAAAGACCACAGAAAAATCTGTACTTACCTTTATATTCTTGAAGATAGCTCTGTTCCTTTGTTTTGCCACTTAGGAGCATTGTTTTTGGCAAGTCTCACTGCCCAAGTATTTATGATAAATGGGTTATTTATAAGAAAATTATAACTGAAATGTCCAGGGGAGTGATGTAGATGGAACTAGATCAGAGTATTCCATTAGCAATACTATTGGCAGAGTTGTGAATTGGTTCAACCATTCTGGAAAACCATTTGAAAATGTGCCAAGAAAGTTACAAAAATATCTATATGCTTTGGCCCAGAGGTCTTACTGCCAAGCATATACATGTAGGAGATCAAAAATAGAAACAACAGTCCAATATCATCAAGAAATTATATTTTCCATGATAGACAAGAACTGGAAACAAATCTGATTCCTGTCAGGGAATCACTGGACAAATTGTGGTACATGAATATGATGGAATATTATTTTTCTATAACAATGAATTTGAAGGATACATGGAAAAATGAAAGATATAAATTGATAAAGAGTCAAGAAGATTTAGGAAAATAGGATATAAAACTACAAAATGTAAATGGGAAGAACAACAACAATAATCAAATTGAAACTGAATGTTATGTAATTATAATGATTAAGCTAGATTGGAATAAGAAATATGAGAATATGAAATATGAGAATGATTCTCCTGTTTTGCAGAGTTTGGGGACTAAGGATGTGGAATGGAAAAAGAATAAGCTTTAGTGCCTACTATGTGCCAGGATGGTGCTAAGCACTTTACAAATATTATCTCAATTGATTTGCAAATGATATAAACATTGTATTTGTTGTACTGACCTAGTCTGCTTCTATTTTTGTTAATTATTGTTTGTTTATAAGAGATGGACTTTTTGGGTGAGGAAGAGTGAAGAGTATGTTTGGGAATAAAGGTGATATAAGAACAAAAGTTTTTTTTTAATAAAAGAAAATGTAAAAATGATACACAATTGTTTTTCATTATAGGATTCTTGGGTAACAACGTACAAAAGTGCCTTTTTATTGTCCTATTGGCTTAAGGCTTTATACTTACTTTCAATATCACTTCAGGACATCTGAACAGCCAGATGTCCTTTGCATCTTATCATTTGAAATTTAATCCATCTACCTATACCACATAATTAAATCACCAATGTATTTTTCATAAGACTCTCTACCTTCTTGACCCATTTTCTTAAATCACTTCATCTTTCTGTTTAATCATTCTCAAAAACTACAACATCCATGTTGATGATTCATTCCAAAGCCTCCTTAGCCTTCTGCCATTTCCACCATACCACAATCCAACATTGGATTTTCTCCATGATCTCTCAGCAGTCTATTCCTGGGCTGCAGAGCATTACAAGACAAGCCCAGAATTAGTTGTGTATGTCTCATAGGAATATTACATGCTGTGCTTGGCTAATTGTATCTGTAGAGCTTAGTAGGAACTTTCTTTGGCAGCTTGTTCCACAAATCCAACCCACGTTTTATCATATATAAATAGTATCATAGAGTGGGTCTAGACAACAAAAGGCCATATCCAATCCTTTCATTTTATAGATAGGTCCCAGAAAAGTTAATAACACAGGACTTGGGTATCAGTCACAGAATTTAAACATAGTTCTTCTGATTCCAAATTCACCAAGCTTTCTATTACATGACTCTATGATCACAATATATATCTCAGAATTATCTTTCTTTATGTACTAATTGTCAATACCTTGTTAATCATACCTCTGCTACATAGGCCTTTCCGCCTAATTTCAATATCTTTCCTTTCTAATCCATCCTATACAACACTATCCTATTAGACTTCATGAAACAATGCTTTGCACAAATTTTACTTTGCCCTACTTCCTCACCCTCATTTCGACAACTTTCAATGGCTCAAAATTATCAACTGAATAAAACCCAAATTTATTATTCTAACATTCCAAGACTTCCACAATTCCAGCCTATCTGCTTTCCCAGGCTGACTTCAGCTTACTTTATTACATCAAATTATTATCAAATGAGACAATATATACAAAGTACTTATTACAATACTTGGAAAATAGGAGGCCCTTAATAAATGTTCATTACCTTCCCTCTTGACAAGCCATTTCCTAAATATATCTCTCCTTTTTCTACCTCTATAAATTTATTTAATTATTTTCTCTACTTAGATTAACCCTTTTCTCCCTTGATACGTTTGCATATTACCTCTGCTCCCACCCCCAGATCTACTTGTCAAAATATTTGTCTTTCGTGTACTCTTCCATGAAATGACTCTCTTGATCTACACAAACAAAAATAACACCTCCAGCCTCAAAACTCTTAAACTCTTTGTATTGTTTATATCCCTCATCTGATAAACACTGTCATATAAGTTGTATATAAGGTTATTGTTATACTTTACATATATATATGTGTATATATATATATATGTATATATATATATATATGTCAGTGTAACATGGTAAGTAGACAATGTAATGCAGGGTTGCAGCAAAAGCTCTTGCTTTTACAAACCAACTGTAGCACTCCTGGCAGTTAGAAGGAATAGAATGTTAACCCTGGGCTCATGGGAAAACCGTTAGAGCCTGAGACTATAAATATCCCTGGAGTACCAACTGAGGGGCCTTTTTGCTTTTGGGCTTTTGGGCTTTGCCTAATTTCCCTGGACCTCTTCCTTGACCTCTCCTTTGATATCCAGCTACTCCCTGGATTTCCCCATTGGGCCCTGGGAGGAAGGGTGGTTTGGTGGGTAGAAATTGTGGGAATTAGCTTTTATAGACTGGCAGGAAGGACCAAAACCAAACCATCATCCTATCTAGCAATCTGCTGAATCTTTACATCAGGACAGGGACATTATCCTTGGCTGAAGGAGCTGGCTCCCTCTGCCTGATCCCCTCTTCAGTGACCCCTCGAGCAGTACCAGCTTCTCCCTTAGCAGCAGTCACCAATCCCTAATCCCCTTTCACCTCAGCTTGCCCTTGGCAATAATAAATCCCCTTGATTTTATACAAAGAGTTTCTGGAGAATCATTGTACCCACTAGTAGGGCAAAGGCTGAAGAAGGAAAGGAGTAACTTTTCTTTATTTCTGGAGGGCAAACCCAGGCATCCATCTTGGGCAGGAAGTGGCCAGCTATCACTTCCTGTAAGGTTTCAGTTTTCATCCACAGGGACAGGCTTCTTGACTCCTCCCTCAAGGGAGCTTAGAAATAACAGCAGGAGGCTGAATAAACCCTTCAGCCAGACCCATATCACTTCTGGCTGACCCAATTAATCTTATATTATAGAAATAGCCTTCCTGCCTGAAGGACCCAGCTTATTCCCCCCCCTCCCCAGTACCCTCAAGTACCTAGCCTCTGTGATTAGCCTCATTGATTAGCAGCCTTTCTTATATTCACCATTTATTCCTTAACATATCATATTTCCCATTTTATTCCATTACAACAACCAGGAAGATCTGAGTTAAAATTTCTTCTGACACTACTGAGCATGTGATATCTTCTAGACAAGTCACTTAACCTCTCAATGCCCCAAATAAATTGCTGAGAAGGTATAGATCTAAATTGGTAGAGGAATTTCCTCTCCTACACTGAGGAAATCAAATAAACATTTTTAAGTGCCTGCTTTGTGCCAGACAATGTACTAAGTGCTAAAATACAAAAATGAAACAATCCCCATCTCAAAGATTGCATTTCATTAGTAGAGACAATATCCACACAAATAAGTACATGTAATATGGATGGAAAGTAAATTTTGGGAGGAGGAAGACTCTAGTAGTTGTGGGAATCAGAAATGATTTGGTGGTAAGGGGTTGCTTCAGTAAAGTTTTGAAGGAACATAAGCTATTATGAGACAAGTGAGGTAGAATTGAATTCTAGGCATTTGGGATGCACTTAGCCAGGGCAACATCAGGAAAATAGGATTGTGGGTAATGTAGTGCAAATAGGGTGCATATCAGCCCTGCAAAGCCTTACTGGAGAGTTTCTGACAGTTGGAAAAGGGTTTAGAATTCTGAGGTTATTCAGTTGACCCTGGGGACTCAATGAGAGTAGAAGGGTCAACTGAGCTCTGTTCTTTAGACTGAAAACCTGGCCTATATTTTGCAGCTTTTCTCTTAAAATTTGTTAGCTTAACTAATTCCTTTAGATCTCCCTAACCTCCCTTATTCTCAATCATCATTTTCCCTTCCTAAATTTCTTGGGGTTTTTGAAAGGAGGGTGGATCTGGGGTTTAGCTTTCAAACTTGGTAGACATAGTTTCCCTGTATTCAAATAGGACTTACCCTTGTTACAAATTATCTCTTGAATCATTGTATCTAACTTTCCTAATCCTATAGGCTACAAAACCCTTTGGGGGTGAGTTAGGCAGGTCCTATCTCAGTCTCACATACCTGTCTCCCTCCCCCACCTGAAGCTTTCCCTAGGTGGCTGTTTGATTTACCTTATATCCCTCCATCCTTTCCAATCAACCCTAAAAATCAATAAACCCTGTTTATCACTTAATCAAACCTTTGGCTAGTTCATTAGTTGATTGATAGGAGAGAGGGAGAAGGGGAGAAAGGAATAACATTGTTCCTGGGTCGTGAAGGGAATTGGAGGTGTCCATTTTGGAGGAAGTGTAATCTTAATACTTCCTCTGGACTCTTCCTTTGTGAACCTGAGAAACTGACTAGCAGCCCTCTCGTCAGTTTCAAGCCATTCTTGGCTGGCCCTAACCTTTGTCTGTAAAAGTGCCCTTCCTACCTGGAGGGCTCAGTCTGTTTCCCTTTAGTGTCTCTGTCTCAAACCTGTGTCTCAGTCTGTGTCTCTCAGGCTGTAGCTGTCTGCCCTTGCAACTCTTTATACCTTCTTGTTTATATTCCCTAAACTCAGTCATTCCCTTATTTCTCCTACCACCTCAATCTACCACCTTCACCATTGTATCTTCCTTATCTATTTACTGCCTTAGGGATCCACAAACTCCTATCCACAGTGCCTTATCCCTATTCACATGACCTTTAGTCCTTTACCTGCCTTATCCCTATTGCAACCTTACCTTGCCTTAATCTCCCTATTATCTCTAGCCTATTCCCATATTACAACCACCTTATTACCCTACCAGCTAAATTCCCTTATTACAGTAAGGAACAGCAAAGAACACCAGTCTGGTCAAATTGACGAATGTGGGAGGGGGAGTTCTATATAATAAGTGGAAAAATAGGTTGTAGCTAGGTTGTGAGGGATTTTAAACTACTAAGCATATACCGAGGGGATACATTGGAGCTATCAATTCAGGAGAACTGATCATTAAACTTCAGTGTGAGTAGTTATACCTTGGAAATTGGCAAATGCTACAAAAAAAAAAAAAAAAGCTACTTCAAGAGAAGTTAGGGCCAGTCAAGTCCCAGAGATAGCTGTGTTGTCTTTTAGGGAAAACAAATCCTTGTTGAATAGAAATAAGGGGCACTAATCTAGTATATTATCAACTGGTAAACAGATGAAAAATTTGTAACATAATATATTAAAATAATACTGCACCATAAGAAATGATAAAAGGCATATGGGACCAGAGAAACCTGAGAAGACTTATCTGAGCCATTGTGGAGTGAATTGAACAGAACAAGAAGAACAATTTTGAAATGATCAATGCAATGCCCAGTCATAGTAGACTAATACTGAAAAATATTTCCCACCTTTTGGCAGAGAGGTAATGGACTAGTGATACAGAATGAGAAATACATTTTCAGATATGACTCAGAAGTGTGTGAATTTGTTTGCATGATTATATTTATTTGTTACAAGGGAGGGCTTATTTTTGGGGGAGGGAAGAGAGTGGTCAGAAAAGGTGAAATTTTCTGTTCCGGGGCTTATATTGCCCATTCGATTTAACTCCATTGCCCACTTAACTGTTATTTCACTTTCATCCTGGTCAGTTCCATTTCCAACTCCTCCCCTCCCTCCACTCTCTCACCCTGGTACACTGGATCACTCTTCCAAAATAGCATTCCCCCCAAACCAGGCTAAATAGCTGCCCTATTACACTTTACCTCTTGCTCCTCAGCAGAAGGACTTGACAAATATATATATATATATATATATATATACATACATATATATAAATTAAATAAACAAATGTTTAATTGAGCTTATTAAAGGTTTTGGGGAAAATACATACCTACATAATATAGGTACTATATATATATATATATATATTATATATGGGGAGAAAGAGACAGAGAAACAGAGACAGAGAGACAGAGACAGAGAGAGTTATTATTACAAGGGAATTTGAATTGCAAAGGGACTTGGGATGTTGTGGTGCCAGGGGGATCTAGAAAGAATGAAAACCCTTATATCATCTAAACAAAGTAAGATAACAGAGTAGACAAAGTACAGACTCAGTAAGCCAACATAAGATTTGGGAGTGAGTCTATAGTCATGTAGAGGTCAATAGTAGGAAGACAACTTGTACTATGACAATCTATATTTCTCTGAAGTTTCTTTTGATGAAATCTAACAGTAAATTGGTCTTTCCTTGGTATCCAAAAGGGACTACCTATCATATCATCATTATAATTTGTCTAAAAGCATAGAACCTATAATCCTAACTAGCTTCTCAAATGCATAATATTTCAAAGGACTGACTCAACTGAGTATAGATAGCACAATATAAATTCATTTCTACTACTAGAAAAAATAAACAGCTGTGAAGGGCTTCTGATTTTGAATAAATAAAGTCATCTTTCTTGAAACCATTTAGTGGTGGATGTGGGCAACAATTTCTTTAAAATCCCTTGTTATCTTCATTTTATAACAATATTGAGCTTGCAGTCCCTTAAAACCACCAGTTCTTTTTTCAAATATTAACATTATAATATATCTCTCACCTTTATGGTTGTGAGTTGATTTTTAAACCCAGTTTTAGGAGTTTATCTTAATTGCTATTGAATTTCACCTTACTAGATTTCTTTTCATACTAGCTTCTTCAGATCTTTTGGACCTTGATAACTGCTATTTGAAATGCTTGTTCTTTCCACCAGGTTTTTGCCATCTGTATATTTAATGACCATGTCATCTATGTCTTTAACCCATTGATAAAGAAAGCTAATAAAACAGAACCAAGCACAGAATCCACACACGGAACCCTTGGAATAGTCCATAAATACTTTATTTTATCTCAGCACTGATCCCCTAATGACTACTTTTTAGTTTAACCAAGAAGTCTCAAATAATCAAAATAATATTACAGTCTAGCTCGCCTCTCTACATTTTCTAGAAACATCATGAAAGACTATGTTAAATGTGTCACTAAGACCCAGGTATTCTACATGTATCACATTCTCCTGATTTCCAGTTTAGAAAATTTGTCACAGAAGGAAAGAAGATAAATCTGGTATATGTTCTTGAGGAGACCATGCTAATCCATTGCAATCACTCTTTTCTCTTCTAGATGTTTATCAGTAATTGATTTAATAATAAATTTTAGGACTTTTTGAAGATTTGAAGCCAAATTCACTACACAGTTTAGAGAATCTACTCTCTTTTCTTATTTGAAAGTTAGTGCAAGATTTGCTTTTCTCTAGTCCTGTAAAACTTTTGCTTCTCCCTGATCTTTCAAAGACCACTGTCAGTGTTTCAGAAATTAAATGTATATCTTCTTTAATTACTATGGTATATAATCATCTGACTAAATGATAATATATAAAATAGATCTTGGGCAAGTCACTTAAGTCCAGTTGCCTAGCCCTTACCACTCTTCTGCCTTGAAACCATACACAGTATTCATTTGAAAAAGGAAGGTAAGGGATTTTTTTAAAAAAAGGATCATAATATTCTTTCAAGTTCATATTTTATTGCCTGCTCTTGCTTCTACCCTCTATATATGTCTTTTTAAAAATATAATTTGGAGGGCAGCTAAGTAGCTCATTGTAGAGAGCCAGACCAGGAGGCATGTTCTACATTCAATTCTGGCTTCAGATACTTCCTAGCTGTGTGACTCTGGGCAAGTCACTTAACCTCAAATGCCTAAAACTTACTGCTCTACTGCCTTGGAATTGATACTTAGTGATTCTAAGACATAAGATAGTGATTTAAAAAATATGTAAGTTGAGCAAATATTTCCCTTCCCTTTTCATTCTCATAAAGATCTGTTGTATTTACATTGTTAAAATTCCACAATTAATGATATTTCTCAAGTTCCTTTTCTATTTTTTCCTTTATGTCTAAGTGATAGATAGTATGTCTATGTAGGAGGACTCTCCTTGATACATAGCATGGACATATCATTGTGTGGCTCAAAGGGAGGTAGAAATTTATCTCTTTTCCCCTGACCCTTTTCCAAAAGAGCTTTTATTTCTTGACACGAAGAGAAGCGAAAGGTTGGGGGCAAGGAGATGATCTTTCTGCTCTACTCAGAGAGAGGGGGTACGGAGTCAGAATTATATCTATCAACTCCCTTAAATATTAGGCTAAGGGATGTAGTTTTCAGGTCCAATCTAGTTTCTGACTGCTATTGATTAATGGGAAAAGTAGGACCCCAAGCTTTATAATCAAGCCTTGATGTTCTTCATGACAAATACCAGTTCCACAATGAATATACTATAATGATTAAAATTGGTTGCCAAATGTAATAGTTAAAATTTTGGTTTGACAAAAATAATAATGGTTTTAAAAAAAGTTTGTGGTTACCTTATATAAAATTAACTTCTTAAGCCAAAATGTTTTTAGTAGCTCCTAATAATTTAATTTAATTTAAATATAGCAAAAGGAGGGAAATGTATGAGGGAAGTAGAAAATATTTCCTAGCCTACCACCCTAGAGCTCCTATCTAAAGAAATTCAGTTCACTGCCTGACAAAGTTCCAGTCTCCACATGGACGTCTGGTAGCCTCATCAATAAGGGTCTCAGCAGCATCCTTCAGCTCGTCACAATATTGAATCTATGCAGCACAGAATGTTTCTTTAACCTGACTCACCAATGCCAAATGTATCTTCATAAAATACTTTGCTGAATGAATCACAGAAAAAGCCTCCTCATCAGCTAAATTCCTGCTAAAATGCCTCCTCAGGAGTCCTTGGGCTGGCTTTTTATATGCAGTTTCTCCAGGTCACTTCCTGTCTCTTTCCCACTTCACAGCCTCCCAATTTGTCTGGCACTGGCTGGGGGAGATAGGAGGGAAGGCAGTGCTTGTGGTCTTTGGGGGTGTAAACTTTTTCTAGTAAAAGGCTCTTACTAACAAGTAAGTGTGAAAGAAGGGGTACTTCAAATTCTTGATTGGTTAACTTAAAATAAACAGAGTTTTGAATTCTCTTTCACAATACCTAGCAATTAATAAAGAAATCTATTATTTATCCAAGTTGAATAGCAAAAAACAGACATCACAGAAAGTATACATACATAAGAGAGTATATATCAGATAAATTAAAATGAAGGATGTTTTCCATTAAGAGCAAAATAACTCAACTCAACAAAGAGAGACTCTGAGAAGAAGCTGACATGAGAGGAGTCATCAGTGTCCAACATGTCTTTAGCTCAAGCTTGCTATAGTAGAGACTCTTGGTTGAGCTAAGTCACCTCACTTCCAATGGAAGAACTCCTTCACTCTGTCTTATCTGGTATGTATTTTTCTATGCATATGTTCTGTGACTTTCTAATGCCTTTAGAATCAGCTAGAATAATCTGGCTTTAGCCAATATTTTTAGGCTTTCATATATTATTCTTATGTATTCCTTTTCCCCAATCCCCTCTCCAGTATAGCAAAGCTGACATATTTGCTTTCCTTACTTTCCTATAAGATTTAAAATTAATATACAATATCTCCAAGTATTGTATTTAATAAAATTTATTAATAATAACTAAAGTAAAAAGCTAGAGCAAAAAGGCAGCTAACCAAGCCGTGGTCACGGGAAAGAGAGAGAGAGGGTGGACTTACCACAAACTTAAAAACAACATGTGAAAACACAAATGTGGGGATGCAGAGAAAGGAATGCTGGGAGATGAAGTCCAAGGGTACAAGATTTCCACTTATACATCCTCACTTTCCCTTGTTTTACAAATTATATCTTCTATCCCTGCTCCTTTATACAGGTTAGCTCTTAGAATATTCCTTCTTCGCCTCTTCCTCTTAGAATCTCGAGCTTTCTTCAAAGTTTAGCTGAAAAAGTAAACGGGTATAATATGTTTAATGTCAGGTTAAGGGATTTATTATTCATTTGTTATTATAGCAAGGATTGACCCCAACAAATAGCTTGAGAGTATCATTATGTGGTTCAAAGGGAGACAGAATGAACATTTCTAGTCTCTTCCACCATCTTTCTGCAAAGGAGACTTTATTTTCTGCCAGAAGAGGAAGCAGGAAGCAAAAACCTATTCACTTAGCTCTTGCCAGAGAGAGAAAGGGAGAAAGAGAGAGAGAGAGAGAGAGAGAGAGAGAGAGAGAGAGAGAGAGAGAACGTACAGGTCTAGAGTTTTATCTACCAAAATATTATTAGTCTAGGGAATGAGATTTTCAAATTCATCCTAATCTTCTCTTTGTTTATTAATGGGGAAAGTAGAACCCCAAACTTTAAATCCAAGGTTTGACTCCTTTTTTACCATATTCAGTTCCATAATGAGCACACATAGCAATTTAAAAAACAAACTTATTTAGCCATCAATAGCACAATATAATCAGAGAAAGTATACCTAGAATATACCAGACAATACAGAATGAAAGATCTTTCCTACTGGGCTTGAGATAACAGTTCAACTGAGGTCCTAGATTTCACTCATCATCTTCCCAGGGTCTTCTTTTCCCTTCAGAAATTTGAAGTAGAGTTGGCATTTTCCATCTTTTCTCTTGAAGCTGGAAGTCAGACATGTTTGAAGCAACTGCAAAAATGCAAAAAGACTAGAATATGAAGAAAAAACTTGAAGAAAGTCAGAGGATTGAAGAGACTTGAAGCAGTTCAAAGAGACAAGGATTCTTCTCTGTCTCACCAACTCTTTCCTGCTCCTCAATGAGCTTTGGGTCATGGGCTACTTTAGGTAATGGAAAACCAATAACATTTTTTCAGCTGAGAAATAACTTGATTAAAGTAGGGAATTAGAAAGATAACTTGGACAGTCTAGTGAAGTATATAGTGAAGAGGGGATAAACTAGAGGAAGGAAAATCAGTTAAGTAATTATTACAATAGTCTAAATAAGAAGCATTACAGATGTAAACTATGGTGGCAGGAGTTTTTCTAAAATAACTTTATTAGATATACATAGAACAGAAAATTTCATTGGCACATCACTTTTCTCTCTTAAGGATATATGGCTACAAGTTACCAAAGTCTGCCTTCAATTAAAGAGGCAGTTGGGTGGCATAGAGGATTTATCACTGGGTTTGGAATCAGGACATTGTTCAGTTGTTTCAGTCACATCAAACTCTTCATGACTCCATTTAGTATTTTCTTGGCAAAGATAGTAAGTGGTTTGGAATTCACTTCTCCAGCTCATTTTATAGCTAAGGTATAGAGAGCCAGCTCTCTATGTTTTGGGGGGTCCTGAGTGGCGTTTGATGGCGTCGGATTGAAAAGACAGGAAACAGAAACTGAGAACAGCCAGACTAGTGGTTAGCCCATAGCTGCTCCAACTGCTATGGAGTTTAGAGTTTATTTATATACTGGTTTCAAACAAGGAACACAGAGAAAGAATCACAGTTGTGAAGGGGTTACAAATCATACAAAACCTATTAAAGTCTAAAAAGTAGAGAGATAGGTCCAGAGTCAAAGGCCAAATTCCAACCACCAATTAGTAGGGGGCTAATTCTGGGAGCAGAAATATATTTCATAGAGATTTTTACTAATTGCATTCTGCCTTGATTTACAGGACTGCACCTGGCCAGATAAAGTCTTATCTCTATCTTTGTCTGTGTCTGGCCTTGACTATAATTTTTTAGAGTTCAGGCTTCTTAATTATCAAGGAGAGAAATTAACTCAGTAGCTGCTGGTCTGCCAAGGACTCAAAGCTTTCTAATAAGAATATTGAGAGGGGCAGCTCAGTGGATTGAGAGCCAGGCCTAGAGATGGGAGGTCCTAGGTTCAAATTTGGCCTCACACAGTTCTCAGCTGTATGACCCTGGGCAAGTCACTTGACCCCCATTGCCTAGCCCTTAACACTCTTCTGCCTTGGAGCCAATACACAGTATTGACTCCAAGATGGAAGGTAAGGGTTTAAATTAAAAAAAAATATTGAGAAAAGGTGGGGTTCTGAAAATGAGTCAAAAGAGGAGTCTCAGATTTTTACCTTAGATGGCCCATTCGGTCTGCTACCTGACATGCAGTGCAGAAAAAATCATACACACAGTTTTACTTGCCAATGATTTTGTAATGGGATCCAGATAAAAATATCTATTACAGACTCTATTTCTCTGAATGACTCCCAATAGCCTCTTGGAGGAGTCAAGTTGTTTTTGGATTAACCAACCTGCTGGTACCAGAGCTTTTCAGGGTTCAGGTGACCAGGACCAAACACAAAGACTGCCTCAGCCTGGATTGGTCATGTAGGGAATCCAGATAACAGGCCCTATCCTGACCTTATTTCTCCAATTGGCTCTCTACACTAAGGAAACGGAGGTAAACAAGATTAAATGACTTGCCCAGGGTCACATGGCTAATAAGAGTCTGAGGCCAGATTTGAATTCAGGTTCTCCTGACTCCATGTGCTCCATTGGTTCTGCCTGGAGCCAGGAAGATGTCAGTTCAAATCTAATGTTAAATACTTACTAGCTGTTTGATCCAATACTAGTCACTTAACCCTCATTTGCTTCAGTTTCTTTAGCTGTAAAATAAGGGAAATAATAGCATCATCCTCTATTGTGAGGTATGAGATATTTATTTACAAAAGCACTTAGCATAGTACCTTGCACATAGTATGTGCTTTATAAATGTCCTTTTATTTTCCTTCCAATCTTCCATTGGTTGCTTTACAGGGATTTAGGGCTGTTATGTACTTAGCACAATAGCAACAGAGTCACTATTTCTTCTATACGAAGGGATTTTCTTTCTTTATTCTGATTAAATAGTCCATCTTTTGCTGTTTGGAATCTAGTATCAAGGTACCCTGGTCTTTATATGTATGTTGGAGAGAAGCATAATTATGTTGCCCTTGAACCAGAATCATAGAAACTTAGAATGTGAAGGGGCTTCAAAAGTATTTTGTTGGGGTTTCCCTTAACCTGCCTTTTGAGTTGTAAGAATAGACCTAGCACTTCTCTTTGTTTCAAACCCTTATAGTTAGAAGCACTTGTTGAACCTGATGAGAAGTGCATCAAAGTGGCAAATAATTATGAAATCAACCAAAAATGATTTTTTAAGAGAGTCTAGTAATTCTGAGATACATTAGTGAGGTTACTATCCTACTGACTGACATTCGTGCTCCTGATATTTCAATGCTGTCGGAGCTTTCCATGTTTAGTAAAACCATATTATCTCACCACGCTAAAGGCTTCATTAATCAACACAGACAATGGTTCAGCTTTGCTTTGAGTCCAAGGATTTGGATCTTCAAGCCTTTTACCTTCTTTAAGTGCTTCTCTCTGTCAACAAAGGGTCTGATCCCAGAGCCCTTGTGTGTGCATAATTCCAATTGACTTCAATGAGAGTTGTAAGCACATAAGAGCTCTAACACAGAACTTGGCAAAATAAATGATTCTCTACAACATATTTTTTGTTGTTGCTGTTGTTAAATTTTAGCTGTAATAGAAAACTCCATCTTTTAGAAAATTGCATATTATTGGCTAAAATGATGATATAAAATGGCAAATATTCATGAATTAGAGAATGTCATTTCTTTTAACAGGCTGGTTTTGGAAAAGATTCTTGTTATTGTAAATTAAATTAGATGAATCTCACAAAATGTTTGTGGGCAAACTGGACTTAACAACCTTATTTTCTCTGGTCCTTTACTGTTTCTTTCCTCTTCTGCCTTTCTCTTTTCTATCTGCTCTATTTTTGTCCATGGCTTCACCTTTTTCTAGTCCTTAACTTGATATAGCATTATTTAGCATTTTTGCTTCCACCCCACAATGCAAGATTAGTGAGTTTGTTTCTCTGTTTGCCTCAAGCTCTCTAGATGACCAGCTATCTTTCTCTTTTATTACATGTACTGTACAATCACACACTGAAAGTTTTTTAGAAGGCCAGGCAATTCTGAAAATATCATCTATGTGTGCTGTTTTTTAATAAGCCTTGATTTCTTCAACTGTAAAACAAGGGTTTTAGACTAGATGATCACTAAGGTTTCTTCTAGTTCTTTGAACTTACCAGTAGTTGGAAGGCTATCATGATGAAGAGGTTTTAAATTCCTGCTTAACTCCATAGATCAGAACTAAGAGCAATGGGTGGGAGTTACAAAGAAAAACATTTAAATTTGATACATCAACATAATGTTATTATCTTAATAATTAGTGCTATCCCAAAGTGAAATGCTCTATGTCAAAGGTAAAGTATTGATGCGTTGTCATTCATTTGATTCTTCAAGCAAAATTTTGTTATAAAAAAGATAATTTTGTTAAAGTAAAAGTTGGTCTACATGACATCTGTCATTCCTCCCAATTCTGGCATGCTACTGTATTACTCCTTACAAAATCACTTCCCCTAACTCTCACTTGTACTAGCAGTCCAGATTCTCAGAAGTCAGTCAACCCCTTTAATGTTTCTAAAGTCAGATCAAGAAGCATTTATTCAGTGCCACTCTGTGCCAAGCCCTTAATAAATACCAAGCACTGAGGATACAAGAGAGGTTAAAAAGTTTTTATTAAATCCCGCTCTCTAGTATTAGTCTAATGGGGAAGGGGAAGGAGGGAGATTGTGTGGAGAGATAATACCCGAAAAAACTATGTGTAAACTGGATGTAAATAGGATAATTTGGAAATAACAGAGGAATGGCACTAAGATTAGAGAAGACTAAGAAGGACTTTTTGCAGAAAGTAGGACTTTAATTGATACTTGAAGCCAAGTATGGGAAAACTTTATGGCATTGTTCTCCATCTTTGATGGCTAAGAAACTACTACACCTGTTGCTTAGACACTAGATTAATTTAAGGCTTAACTCAGGACCTAGATTATGCTGACCAGAAATCCAGTCAGATCCTAAGACAGATGCAAGGAATATAAGGAGTTTTCTCATATTATACATCTCAAGCAACCCATGTCTCTTATCTGGTAACTGTCTGTGTGCTGGCCAATTAACTATTGTTTTCTTGAGTCTTTGCTTGAATCCTATAATACATGTAACTTATAGACAGTGGGAAGGAGTGAACAACTTCTTTTTGGCCCTCCTCAGTTGGTTGACTCAATAAAACTTTTTTTCTAAATTATTCCAATTTAGGAATTGTTCTCAGCTCATAAATTTTTGTCAGAAGAGGGATTTTTGATGTTTGACCCAAGAGATGGAATTCCACCTAGACAGGATCATTTTGCAAAATGAGAACTGGGTGAATATCCTTATGATTCAGGTGGAACACAGTCAAGTCACCTCTGGTCCTCAACTAGGTCTTGGGACTAGGACTCTGGGTGTCCAGAAAGCTAGGAGACTGTGTAATTTCCTGACCTGGGGAACCACTCAGGGAGGGGTAGAAGTAGTCTAGCTATCCTTGGAGAAACATAAGTAGTTCTCTTGGACTGATCGACTAAGAGTTTTGGTGGGGTGGTCCTGCTGACACGGGCATTGTGCAGAGATGACAGGCCCCCTGTACCCCTTAACTCAGGCAGACTGTGAACAAGGGAATTCCCTTCCCCCTTTCCTGCCCTTGTGACCCCCGAGACAAAGACCATTATCCTTGGAATTCCTTTAAGTTTACATAGACAAAGAGATACACCTCCTCAATATCATCAAGTTGTATCTCAGACATCCATATGTCCCCTAAATTATGAGGGTCACCCCTATGTCTCCAGGCAGACCCCGATCAGATGACCAACCCCCCCACAGAATACCTGAGTGTTTACCACTCTAGAATCACATCCTCATCATGACACAGCATCACGTCCCCACTGTTGTAAAAGTATATAATCCCCAGAACTGAGGGACTCGGGGGGGGCAGCCTCCCATGGCTGTTCCACTCATGCTGTCTTGCTAGCCATTAATCCTATCTTACTAATAAATCTTTCTTTTTACTTTTAAGCTAAACTTGGAGTCCTCTCATTCTTGAGAATGGTTTCCTTCCCGAACCCATGGGTTCACCATTTGCCATCTGTTAATTTGGTCAGTCCTCTAGCAGATCATTCTCTTTTTTCTCTCTCTCCTTTCTTTCTTCCTGTACTTTCGTTAAACTTTTGTGACTCTCAGAAAATAAACCAATTATCTGGTCTGTGAATATATATATATAGTCAGTAGCAAATATAAGGTCTATCAATAGAACCATCTGACCTGCCAGAAAGGAATATTTTATCTGTTTAGTTGACTGAACAATCCTGAAGAACTAGTTGCCTAATCAGTCATTATTCACTTAGAACAACCGCAAATTAATGAGGGAAGCTCATGGGTATAACAAGTCAGAATAAACCTTGCCCAGGGTTGAGAAGACTATTGTGGGCCAAAATCTCATACCGGACAGTGGGAATCAATCTCCTCTTGCCCCCTTTCTCTACTCTCCCTACAAGCTTCTTAGGAAAACCTTTGTCTTGTGTCACTCCTAGTGTTGTTTGTTTGTAGATTCTGATATCTAGAAAAATTTTCAAGGGGAAAATACAGGCAACCAGAAAGATTGATATAAAAAATTGCAGCCAGAGAGTTTAGAATATAGGAAAAGATTAATGAAGTTTTATACCTGAAATAGTTCTTCCAGTTTTCTCTAATTTGATGCTGAACATTCCAGTAAACAAAGACTGACTGCCACTTGAAACTTTTGGTGGGAGATAAGATTTTAGGAGAAAAGTAAAAGAAAATACAAATTTATAAGATGCTTTCACTATGTCACTTCAATCCTGGCCAAGTTGGGTTTAAAGAGATAAAACTGGACAAGCAAAGAAAGGGAAACTTTTTCTAGGTTTGTAGAAATTTATGGCATTACAAACTAATTACAGACTCAATTTCTTATTGAAGTGTAGGTTTCACTCAATCGCTGTGTTGATAGAAACCACTCCCTAAGTTTGTCCTACTCTGCATCCCATTTTACTTGCCTACTTTGTGTGACAGAGGAAGACAGGAGTAAAAGGTGTGGTGCATGAAGGGAGGTCTCTCTCTGGGTTAGCACAGTGGTGGAAGATGGTCTTGAGCAAGAGCTCTGGTGCCTGCTGTGCCCTGGAGGGTTTTTTTTTTTTTTTTTGCAGGGGTGGGGAGGTTTGGTGACTTGTCAAGCTGCAGATTTTGGCTTCCTGGTTTGTCTCAGGGTATTACTTTAGATAGGTGATATTTTCTGACCCTTTCCTACATTTCCCTTTTTTTTATATCTCCATTTTTATTAAAACATAATTGTTAAGAGCTACTAACAGACTCCTGACTTTGAGAGTTAATTTTATAAACAGTGACCACACTCTTTTAAAAATTAATATTACATGCAATAATTTTACTTGCATTTCTTATACCACATTAAAGTGAAATGGAGAAATGAGGCAATTTCTATCCCATTTAGGCCAAATAAGGACCTTTTTTTTAAAATTATTTTTTTAAACCCTTAACTTCTGTGTATTGGTTCATAGGTGGAAGAGTGGTAAGGGTGGGCAATGGGGGTCAAGTGACTTGCCCAGGGTCACACAGCTGGGAAGTGTCTGAGGCCGAATTTGAACCTAGTACCTCCCGTCTCTAGGCGTAGCTCTCAATCCACTGAGCTACCCAGCTGCCCCCCAAATAAGGACCTTTTTACTTTATTTTTACCTGATTTATCCACATAATTGTATTTGTTATTACCTTTGCCTTGTATGTGTGTATACCCAGCCTATATTCTCTATCATTAATGTTAATTTAGAAAGATTTCTGTAAGCTATATATTATGACTGCTAACTGATAGAGAAAAAGGTTATAGAAATCAGAATGAATCCTATTCATTCCTGACCAATAAAAATTTCTTTTTATTTGATAAACTGAAAACAACAATTAGTATATGTTTGTTTAACCCTTTCTTCTCTAAAATGTGACTGTCTTTGACTTATTACAGAATATATTAATTTGCCAATATAAAAACATTTATTCCTTAAAATAGTGATTTGAAGGACTCTAAAACAGTGCATACCCTTTGACCCAGGAATACCATTACTAAGTTTGTATTGTAAAGAGATAAAATAGAAAAAGGGAAAGGATCTATATGTATAAAAATATTTAAAGCAGCTCTTTTGGGAGGGGGAAAAGATTTGGAAAGTGAGGGGATACCCATTAATTGGGGGAATGGCTAAGTAAATTATAGTATATGATTGTAATGAAATACTATTGTGCTCTAAGAAATGGTAAGAGAAAGAACTCAGAAAAACCTGGAAAGATTTACATGAAATGAAGCAGAGTAAAATGAGCAGAACCAGGAGAACATTGTACATGGTAACAGGAATACTGTATAATCAACAACTGTGAATGACTTTGCTATTCTTAGAAATACAATGAACCAAAACAATCCCAAAGGACTCATGATAAAAAATGTCATCTGCTTCTAGCGAAGGAACTGTTGGATTCTACATTTAGACCAAAGCAAACTTTTTTCACTTTCTTATTATTTTTTATTCAAATTTTTTTCCATGAAAGGATTAATATGGGAAAATATTTCACATGATTGCACATGTAAAATCTTTATGAGAACATTTGTGAACTGGAGCAATCCTAGTTTAAAACATCCCACAAATGGCATTGTCTGCAGAGAACCTGAGGAGCTTGTACAGTTCCATTTTCTCTTCAGTGGTAGCAGAGGCCAAGGCTAGGTCAAGGAGGAACCTGTGGTCCTAAGACGATAGGTCCAACATTGTGTCATTAGCAATGTTGACTCTTGGGAAACTGCAGTTTCCTCAGCATATATTTCTTTGGTGGCTAAGTTCATGAATTCATTTTTGGAGATATAATAATTTTGCTGCAAGTTGCCAAATTATGATTTGAAGACTTTTATCTATTCTGAAATGTTTTGAGGATGAGAATGTGACACTGATACCATAAAGTTTTTGGAATGAAGCTAACTGAAAGCAGTAGACTGTATAATATGAGGTGCTAGCATCTAATAATTCTTGGAAAAATTAAGACTTGAATGATAGCACTTGTGATTGCAAAATTCAGATTTGATTTGTTTGTCTTAAACTAAATTACAATGTAGTTTCACTTAGAGTGAGATAATTGTGATATTTGTCTCTGTAGAGGTAGATTAGGCCTTAGTGGGAAATACATTTGATATTTGGCATCAAAGTGATGTGCTTAGAAATTACATAAGTAAGAATTAAAAATATAATTACTCTATATTGTTCTTTGAATATGATTAGTATAGAATACCATATCGATGGATAGATGAAGTAATTTTCTTTGTAAGAAGTTTTGCACATACATTCAACTGAATAGACATTATTTGACTAGCCAAAAAAGTTCTTTCTGGTATGTTTTTAAAATCTATATTATTATTTATGCTATTGCTAGATTTAAATTTTTTCTTGTCTTGTGATTTGGGGGGAAATTATTGTATAAGAAATATTTATTTTAAAATTGATATCAAGGAAGTGATACAACTGTATCAATGGGAAATTAACTGATTTGATAGAGATAATTATTTTTTTTAATTGTTGAGTATTTAATTAGATATATTTTGTTAAAATTAATAACAATAATAATGATGATCATGTAATGACAGAGTTTGGGACAGACTTTGTTAAAATTCAGAAAGTTTTTACTGATTTGTTAGATTTTTCAGGCTTCTGGATCTTTTAGTCTCAGTGAGATCATAAATCTTGTTAATTTTATAAGAGAAATTGCTAAAAGAATGCTGTGAATTTCTAAAATAATGAAGTCATTTAATGAGAAACTAGGATTTTTCAAAGTTGAAGTAAAGGGGGACTTGTAAACTTATTTTATAAAGAGCCATTTTTTTTTTATCTTGGCTATTCTGAAAATTTTGAAAGTATAGTTGAAAGAGTATAGATTTATGTTACATCTTTGAACCAATTTATTATTAATAGATTCAAAATTTAAATATTTTATTTTGGTTTTAAAAGTTAATATGCAATACCTTGAACTATGGATATCTATCTTCCTCAAGGTTTATAGTAGCCAGTGTTTTCTGGGTTTTGAGTGAACTATTATGTATTTACTGTATGTATAGGATCTTAGAATGTGATTATTTTTAATGGATAATGATTGATGTTTGCTCCAGCATGTATTTAAATAAGAATGGTTATTATTGCAACAATATGGAAAAAATAATAGCTATATCTAAGCTGAGGTTAGTGATTTGAAGTAAAATCTCCTTTTTCAAAAAATTATTTGTTTTTAAATACTTTTCCATAGTTACATGATTCATGTTCTCTCCCTCCCCTTTTCCCTTCCCCCTCCTGGAGCTGACAAGTAATTCCACATGTATTATCATTTTTTGAAGTAAAATCTCTTGGCACAGAATTTTAATATTCAAGGTTTTGATTTCAGGCCTAATTGTCTGAATTGCCATTAAGCCATGGAAGAAAAAAACAAGTGCTACTCAAAATCTTAGAATTGCTACAGGTAGATTGCCTGTTCCTCAGACAGTTGAGAGGATGACCTTGCTTAACATTTTTTTTTTGTGGGAAAGAATCCACTTCATGAAATTAAATAAAGTCCATGTATAAAGAGGAGGGGCACAAGAAATGAGGAGACAGAATTTCTTTTTTTTTGCTAATATTTTCTCCTCTTTTTTTTTAGCATTTTTCTTTTTTTATTAAGAACATTTTTCTACATGATTCATGTTTTCCCCCCCTCCTCCCCCACCCATAGCCAACATGCAATTCAATTGGGTTTTACATGTGTCATTGATCAAGACCTATTTCCACATTATTGCTATTTGCACTAGGGTGATCATTTAGAGAGGAGACAGAAATTCTTGGCTCAGTTTCCCATTGGACAGTTTCCTTATAAACAGGAAATTTTCTTACCTTCTTAATTCTAAACCTGACTGTGATACCCTGTGGATATGGAACATTGCTGTATGATTTTCTATTCTAAAATAAAGGCTAACTATGACTCTTACCTAGAATCAAACAGTGTTAAGCTTTATGCTTATATCAAGTCTGTCTGTGCCCTTGAAGGGATAGTCTTGATACTGAAATAAACATGTCCCTTCTTCCTTTCATAGCAGACTTCTTTACCAAGGGCAGATGAAGCAGAGTTTATATATATATATATATATATATATATATATATATATATATATATATATACACACACACACACACACACACATAAATGATTCCTGTTCTTTCAATACTAAACATCTCAGTTATATTGTAAAATAAAATGGCAAATATTGATAATGTTAGGGAATAAAGGAGAATATAGGAAGTTATGGAATGTTTGGGGAATATAGGAAGGGCTAATGAAGCAGGCCAATCACAGAGGCTAGGTACTTGAGGGTACTGGGAGGAATAAGCTGGGTCCTTCAGGCAGGGAGGCTATCTCTATGATACAGAGCAACTTTGATCAGCCAGAGATTATAGGGGTCTGGCTGAAGATTTTATTCAGTCTGCCTGCTGTTATCCTAAGTACCCTAGAAGGGAGGAGTAACTCCTCCCTTCTGGAGAACAAATCCCAGCATACAGGAAGAGGAAAGCTGGCCACTTCTTGCCCAAGATGGATGCCTGGTTTAGCTCTCAAGAAATGAAAAAGTAATTCCTTTCCTTCTTCAGCCTTTGCCCTAGTAGTGGGTACAATGATTCACCAGAAGCTCTTTGTCCAAATACCAAAAGGGGTTTATTAATGCCAGGGGTAAGCTGAGGGAAAAGGGTTTGAGGTTTGGTAACTGCTGCTAGGGAGAAGCTGGTACTGGGGGAAGGGTCACAGAAGAGAGGTGTGTAAATAGAATTAGCTCTAGTCCATTAATAGTCAAAACTCTACTTACCCTAGGCATAGAGATGATGTCATCCTCACCTTCCTTAGTGGGGAGGGAAGATGAGTTACCCACACGTGATAATACATAACAAATCAAGAACAAGGGACTGCCCTTTGGGCAGTCCAAATCAGTGTAGAGGCTGCCATTTGTCCACTTGAATTAGAGGTGGACCTACGGGAAGTGACAAAGACACATCTCTTCAAGTATGTTGGTTATTTCCTGCTGGGAGAGTTCCCGCTTTGAACTTGGTGCTGAAGGATCTTGGATGAGACCCCAGGCAGCTTCTACTCTGAATGGTCACTGTGGGTAAGTTAGGCTGACTTCCTTGGGCCTACCTTGGCGTTTTTCCAAGACTCTACCTTAAGTAGGCTCTAGCCTATCTGATTGCCAGGCCTTGTGGCTTGTAGCCTAATTTATATAGCCTTTTAACCTTCTCTCTCCGTCAAGGCCTCTGCAGGCCTGGACTAGCCTCTCCCTCTCTATATTTCCTTACCTTTTACCTTCCTAATTGTAAATAAACTACCTTAAACCCGATCCTGACTTGGGTCTATTTTAATTACGGAATCAATCTGAATTGATTCCTGGCAGCCACACTTTAATTATATATCTATAAATACCTTAAATCTCCCTCTTACAGAGGATCAGACTGAAGGAGGCTGGCTCCCTCAGTCAGAGATAATTTCACTGCCCTGAGGTAATAAGGTTTAACAGATCACTAGATAGGGGATGGCTTGATTTAGATTGTCCTTACCTACCTATTGAAGCTAATTCCCACAATTTCCACCCATCAAATCACCCTTCCTCCCAGGGCCCAATAGGGAAATCCAGGGAATATCAGGATGTCAATGGAGAGGTCAAGGGAGAGGTCCAGGGAAATCAGGCAAAGCCCTAAAGCCCCAAGAAGCAAAAGTCCCTTCAGTTGGTACTCTAGGGATATTTATAGACCAGCTCTAAAGGTTTTCCCATGAGCCCAGCACCCTGGCTGGTTCAATATTCTATTCCTTTCTAACTGTCAGGGCTGCTACAGTTGGTTTGCAAAAGCAAGAGCTTTTGCTACAACCCTGCATTACAGTTACTATAATGAGATGCAAGTATGAAAGATCTTATTGTTTTGCATTTTGCTATCCTGAATTTGTGGTTACTAATATATTCATGTATAAAATTAGGTTCTTAAAATATCTCATTCTATCTGGATGATGTAAGGATGTATATTATCCTCAAAGTGGGGATGGAATAAATAGGATAAAAGTGTGATACAATGAAGATGTAAAAGTATTACATTTTGACGGAGTGGTAAATTTTACTCAGAAAAATCAATAAGATAGATTGTTTTCTCTACAACTAATACACAGGAGAGCTAGGTAGTTTAGTGGACTGAGAACCAAATCTAGAGATGGGAGGTCCTGCTTCAAATCTGCCTAAGACACTTCCTAGCTGTGTGATCTTGGGCAAGTCATTTAACCCCCATTGCCTAGCCCTTACTATTCTTCTGCTCTGGAACCAATACACAATATTGACTCTAAGACAGAAATTCAGGGTTAAAAAAGAAAGAACTAATATATACGTATGACTAACTTTCAAATATTTCTATTAAGAACAATGACAAAAGGATAACCATAAGTAAAATTCCATAAGGTTTGAATTGGTTTTTACCACTTGAATGGGTTACTAGAAAATCAAATTTAAGAGTAATACTCTTCCACAACTGCCTTGGGCATAAGATCTTTTCCAGAATTTCCAAGGGAAAATGTTTCCTAGTGTCAGATGGTTACATGAGACAGCCAAGATCTTTTATGAATTAAGTTGATTAAAGGTAGTTTAAATTATAACAGGACTTAGTTTATCTACAGTCTTTAAAGAAATCTGTTTCCTTAGGAGATGTATGAGATTATGATTGTTTAATGACATTGATAGACTGTGAAATTCTTTCTCTCTTGAATTTTTGTGATACTTGTGGCCATAAATATTCTTTCGATGTCCAGAAATCTCTCTATATTGTATAATGCACTTTCCCCCCCTAGTTCAAGTCTTCTAAGTCATCTGACTAAGCCCCAAATGCTTAACCAATATGGTCTCTCTAAATATGAATTGGTATCGATCTGATCTTTATCATTTGGTATCAATCTGATCTTTATCATTCTTTAAAGGAATTCTAAGTTCTTGATATGAAGAGCTGTGAAGGAGATGCCTTTACTAACTTTGGTTATTTTAAACCTTAACCTAGTTATTTGCATCTGTAATTGTGCTTCTGCTAGTATAAGAATATTGTGTTTTGTATAAGTGGGGATTTTGAACCTTGGACTTCATCCCCCAGAAGTTCCTTAGTATTTCCCAAAATTCCCTTTAATCTCTCCTGAGCCTCCACGTTCGCATGGTCATGTTATTGTTTTATAAGTTCTGTAGTTCCTCTTCCTCTCTTCCTCTCTTCTTCATGAGCATGGTTGAAGTTAGTTTAGCACCTTTTCACTCTAGTTTTTTAATATTAGGTTATTATTAATAAAACTTAAAAAATAATACTTAGCTTTTGCATATTAATTTTAACCTCGACATCATGTCCAACCACAATGGGATAGAATTCTCAAATACTTTTAAAAGAGATTTTCAGTTAAGTTAGTAAGTTTTTTTCTCCAGCCACACCAGTCTGCCTGCTTTCTGCCAGCCCCGATGCCTGTCTCCCAATCCAGCTGTTGCTTCTTACATCCATCTGTCCAGCCTGCAGCGCCCAACTTGTTTCTACTGGATCTGCTGCTGAGAGTCTACCAATCCTAACCCCTAACGGGTTGTTTTTTTTTTTTCCCCAAGAGGGCGATGTAAAAAAAAAAAATCTTTCCACCCCAATCCCTTCCCCCACCATACATGGGTTTTCCAGCCTGCACTAGCCATCTTTTAAACTGAAGTCTTAAGTTGACCCTGGACTCCTGGCTGAGAGAGACTTGCAACTCAGGAATTTTTTTTTCACAAAAAGGGGACTCTTCTACCATTTCTTTTGAGGGCAAATAGACCAAAAATCAATAGATTTGAAGTCAGTTTTGGAAAATAAGCCTGATTGATATTTTTTTCTTTTTCCTCCTGACCTGAGGTAACCAGTTCTGGATAGGTAAATAGGCTATTGTTGTCCCTTGCAGTTTTGCCCTTAGGGAAGAGAGCAGAGAAGAATAGCTCTTAAAATCCCTAAAAAAAGGTCTCTTTACCTTCCAGTCAGGGTCTCCTTTTGTTTAACTTTTATTTAAGGAGTAAACTTATTACAAAACATGGCCTGGTCTGCCTATCTCAAACAGCTCCCATTCTGGGAGAGCATTACAGACCTTCAGAAACTAAAAGTTTTGGAGTGTCTTTTCTTGCTTCTGATCCTCGGGGGTTTTTGTGCTGATTGAATACCTCGCAGTTGAGAGCTTAACTAATCTTAAGATTCAGGGGAGAAATTCATCTCCTCACACCCCTTTGGCATTTTGGTCTACCCAGCTTCTACACCTTATCCATTATGAGGATTGTCTACACTATGCTCAGTACTTTTATCATGAAGTTCAGATGGGTGACAAATGAAACCTGAATGGATAAATATATGGGAAGGGGAAAGAACCTTAAAATAAATCTGGAAGTTTATTGCTTGCTAATCATTTTCAGCTTCTTCCCTCAAGATAGAAAACAAAGTCTATTAGAATTGGTAAAAAGGATTTTGACTGCACTGCTTGTACCATGTCATTTGCTTATATTATTGTATTTGTTGGTTTATTTAAGGTTTAAATTTTTTAAGTTTACCTGTATTAATCTAATTAATATCTTTCTGTTACATGATTATTTTGTACCCTTCACTTATGATTATATTGAAGAACATATCATTGTGAAAGCCCATGAACATCTTACACAAAAATGTTTTAAGTTGCAAAAAGCCCATAAGTCCATCTCAACTTGCTTATACAGCCTTTTCTTTTATTTTGCCTTCGTTAATTGTCACATAATATGATGATGGAAGGACTCCATCAAAACTGGTTACAACCTGCATAAAACCTTTGGAAAATTTAATGAGCTAAATATCTCAATTGTTTTTAAAGGGATCATTTAGTAGTTGAAGTGATTATTATACATCCCCACCTCCACATTTGTAAAAATGTAATGGATGAGACATATAGCAATCTCATCCCAGAGGAGCTGGGAAGGTGTTCCCAGGGTGGGCACCCCTAGGAGGCTCCCAAGCAAGTGGCTTCTGGATAATTTAATAGTTTTAACTTTTCAGCTTATTCTACTCTTCCACCAAAAGAATCTAAATTCTTGGTGATATTTTAGGTAGACCCCCCAAAATTTTCATTAACAGTACAGAAATTTGTGGGTTTTTTTTTTTGTTTAAAAATATCTCAACCAAGGTTGAAAGATATCCTACATCTGTGGAATTTGTGACAAGTATCTATCAGTTCATAGGTTTTTAAATATCACACAGCAAGTGGCTATATAGAAACTCATGTGAATCCTATTTCATACTGGTTTTGTTTGTTATTGTTATTAACTGGGCTATTGTGAATTTTGGGAATTTGGTACTTAATTTGAATGTGCATTATCTACTGTACTACTGTTTTTATAAATCTATTATTTTGTGAAAATCATTTGCACTCACACAGTGATTCATGGTCAAATTTAAAAAGGAAATGGTTCTCATTTTTTGGGTGAGACCTTTGTATTCTACCTCTCCTTGGCTGACACACAGTATCACTGATTCTAAGCTATGTATTTTTTATTTTTAAATCATTTTTATTATTGTTTTTCCTTATATTTGCAATATAGTATTTGAGTACTTTGAAGTACATATAATCAATATTAATCTTTTTTTAAATTTTGCAGTAATTAAGTTTAAAATACATTTGTTCTAATATTAATGCATAACCAAAAAGCTTTAAACTATAGAAATAATGCCACTGATTGTTTAAAAATTATGGGACTTTGCTTAATGATTCTGTCTGATTCCAGGAGAAGGAAATACAAAAAGAACCATTGTACAATGCCAAAGAAGCACAAAGCTAACTAAACTGCGTAGTGCCAATTGAGTACAAGGTCAAAGAGACCAAACCAATCCCAGTGGGATTGATGTAATTTTGAGCCAAGACAAGAGGATTTGAACTTGTTTGGGGTTTGAGGTTGCAGCTGTTTAGATGTCCCTGAGCCCCATCAAGCATCTCACTTTGGCTGCCATCCTGGCTCTTATAATCCAGTCCCTTTTCCATCTCTTATAGTGTGGCAAACTTTCTATAGTCCTGGCTACTGATTGGGTAAGTGCAAAATTACATAAATCACTTTAATTTTGGCCCTGATTCAAGGACCTATTATAAGTCTGTTTTCCCTTTACTTAGATTTTTTAAACATAAGACTTTGATATTTTATATTTCATCCATAAGTTATTTTTCTCTTTTATTCAGATTTTTTGATATTTTTAATTTCTTTTGCAAATTGATTCATATGCCTCATAATTCAGCCATACATCTGTGAATGATCGCTGTGTTATTATCCACCTCAGGGAGAACTATGTTATTGTTGTGAACTTTAATTTGAATTTGAGTAATTTTAGGATAAGAAACTTGCTACTTCCCCAAATCCAGAAGACGAACCTGTTTAGAGAAGGTGCCAATCATGAAGATGTTTGCAGAGACCATATGCTACACCAGAAGATTCAGAGTGAACTTTGGGATGTGAAATTGAACTATAGAGGGTTGAAAGCATTTGTTCTGAATGCATTTATTTTGAATGTATACTTTTATGCCAATGGAGATTGCCCCCAAATTGGCTTTTTGTCAAAGTAGTAATCATTGATTTTGTCCTCTTTTCCTTTTATCCATAAATTATTATAATTTTTAAGTTGATTATGTTTTCATTATCAATTGGGGAGACTGGTCTCCCAAAGGGTCCCAGGGGAGTGTGTATACATGGAGATTTTGAACCTTGGACTTTATCCCCCAGAAATCCTTTAGTATTTCCCAAAATTCCCTTTAATCTCTCCTGAGCCTCCACATTTGTGTGGTCACGGTATTGTTTTATAAGTTCTATATCTCCTCCCTCTTCCTCTCTTCTTCACAAGCACAGTTGAAGTTAGTTTAGCACCTTTTCACTCTAGTTTTTTGTTAGTTTATTATTAATAAAACTTTAAAAAATATACTACTTAGCTTTTGTATATTAATTTTAATCTCCACAAATTAAATTCCAAAAGGGGGGACATTATGGAAAAACTTTTTGGTATTATTTGAATCTAGCCCTGAATGCCTGAGAAATCAGAGCTTAACCCAGATCTTAGGTCCTATGTCCTGAAGACTCAAGTCCTAACCAGAAACTCAGTCAGATCCAAAGTTTAATGCAAGGAATCTAAGTGTTTTCATGTTATACATTTTGAGAAATCCATGTCTTTTCTAGAAACTTTCTTTGTAATAGCCAATCAGCAGCTATTGTTACCTTACTCCTTTGTTTGATTCCTATAAAATATACAACTCGCAGACACTTGAAGGGAGCATACCCTCTTTTTCTGCTGTGTGCCTTAATTTCTTTCTAAATTAGTCCAGTTAGGAATTGTTTGTACTTGGCGCCTATGGGGAAGGCAGAAGGAAGAAATGAGGAACAAGTTCTAGACATGTGGGACAGCTAGAAAAAATGCCAGGATTTCTGGAATTATTGTTGGCCACTAATCAGTCAGTAGTTTCAATAAGCTGTTAATGTAAGGTTTTCTCCAAAGCACGTTCAATCCTTGGCCATATTATGTCTTTACAGAAAGTAGCCTCAAACTCAAAATACAAGAACAATGGAGCACATGTAACTAAGAGGTACCTCGTGAATCCTAGCAATGGAAGTCCTTCCTTTGATGAAGTCCTTATGAAATTTCCCTTAGGTGTAATTCTCTTGGGGGATGATTAAGGATATATCCTTCTAGAATTTCATAACTAGCATTCCCTCTGACACATTCTCTTCTGAAGCTGTTTTCTCCTACGGAAAGCTATCTTTCTGTGTCCATATTAGTACATGTTTAATCTCATTGTGTCCTCTGTATTGTGTGCTACTGGTTCTGACTTGCCAACAACATGGCCACTGAAGGAGAGGGAAAGTTGTTACACTCCCTCTGGCCTCCCTTACTCCTTCTTTGATGCCCTCCAGTACAGGTAATAAGATCTGAGTCCTCAAGGCCTTCTGAGCTTAGTCTACCTATGGCATTGACTTCTAGTAACCTGGCTCTAGCTATTTAAAATCCCTAGAGGTATGGTTACTAGCTTATCTGGTCAGGCTATCAGTTGTACCCTTCTTTACTCAATCAAAGAGATTCATAGATCATAAAGAGAGCACTTGGTGTAAATCATCAATGTTTACTCATTTAAAACGTTATTTTGCCCATCCATTATATTAAATGAAGTCGTAATATGGAATAACTCCTTTATACCTAATGTAGTTAGGCAGATTAAGCAAAAATTCTGGTGTAATGGTTTAATGTTCAGTTTTTAGTCTTTAATTATATGGTTTTCTTTAACATATTCTACTGATTTTTTAAGGTGCACTCCTACAACTCCTTAACATCAGCATTTCATTAGCAAGTTTTTTGCTTCTAAAACAGCATTAGTTGTACTGCAGGATACAAAACCAAATATGTTTCTATTTCATATCTGATGCTTTTTAATTTCATATTCAGTGCTAAGGCTTCTTGAAATCAATTATGCTTTTTGAAGTCATTGAGTAACCTTTTGAAATTATGTAGCCACTGTACTGAAATCCACTACATAGTATCCAACAGGAAATATAAATTTCCAATTATTGAAAATGCAAAGAAACACTCTATCAGTAAATAAAATCTGACTTTTTACAAGTGAGCAAATTAGGTAATTTAAAAGCAACCCTAATGAACTATTCTTTACTCACTTCAAGAAACTAGGATTAAAAAATACCCAACCCTTGAATTGTTTAAATTCATTAAAATGTAAGTATTAAATGTAGTATTTTAATTCTGTCTATTGCCCATTCATTGCAACTTCAAGTGGGAAATAATACAATTAGCAGGTTTCTAGATACCATGATATAGTTGGAAAAGTTCTTCATTTTGAATCAGCAGAATTTTTAGCTGTGGGACTTAATTTCACTAAAACCCAGGGCTATTTGTTTTTTTTTTTTATCATATGTAAAATGGTAATAATAATTCTTATACTTCCTGTTTCATAGGGTTTTGAGGGAAAGTGTTTTGTAAACTCTAAAACAAATTGAGGAAACTGTTTTAAAACTCTAAAGCACATATAAATATAAATGTCTACATCAGCTATTTCTATTTGTAAGACTACCTCAAATTAATTTTGGTCTTCTTGGCAGATTATATTGCTTTGCTATTCCTTGGTTTATCCTTTTGTACACAATGGTCAGTAATAACATTTACCCTATCTATCTCACAAAATTATTGTAAGGATAAGATGATGCATGCTTAATTTACTGGTACAATTTGCTTTTTGTTTACAATTGTATCACTTTTAAAGGTGACATGGGTCATGGGGAGATAGATGTGTAAGTCTCATCATGCATGGAAGAAATTCCTAAGGCATGCATAAAATCAGAAAGATCTTTCTGTATTAGAGAGATCAAGTGGACCTCAAAAGGGAAATACAGACTGAGAGCAAACACAGACTCAAAGAGGTCAGTGATCTGAAAGGGAGAAAAAGGTCTATGAGGTTGCTTCTTCTAAGTCCCTGTTCTTTCCTCTTTCCCAAGAGACAGAGCCTGGTTGAAGGAATAAGGCAAAAGAGAGAAAAACCTAATGAATCTGGTCAGGAAACTGGGAGGAAAAAATGGGGAGGTGGAGATGAGTAGGGAAAGTTATGCAGAAAGAAGCAAAAAAAACATAAAGCGGCACATATGGATCTTGTCTTTTCTTGTCGGTATGATAAGTATTATGGATTATCCTGGCGGGAAGGGTAAGGTCAGGGAGAAAGAAGTTAGCTCTCTAGCAATTCTAAATTCTTTTACCAATAGGAATATGGCCCTGACCAGGAGGGAAAGATTATCTAATGGCACAATTCATTTCCTAGAAGCAAGCCCAAGCATTTTCATATCTATTTGTGTACATATACACAAAGAGTTATATAGTATTTCCAACTGCAAGTTGTATAGGACCCCGTGGGAAAGTTTGAGAAGGGAGAAAGTTTTATCGACTCTAAGATCCTTTCTATATTTTATTTTGTATACAAAACCTTTTCTGTGTTTGAAATATTAACCTTATTAATGTTACGAATTAATGAAATAATTGTGTATCAAATGTGTAGAGATTTTGATGGCCTCATACATCTTTTATAAGGCATGTAGACACTCATTTTCTGAGCTGGCCTGATTATTTCAACCTAGCTTTACATGGTCAGGTTTAGTTTCCCAAAGAAAGACCATAATGAAGCTAAATTCTTTTAAAAATATTTTATTTTCTCAATTATACATAATAATAATTTTCAAAATATATCTTCTGAAATTATAAGATCCAAATTGTCCCCTCTTGAAGATGGTAAGCAATTTTATCTGGGTTATACATGTATTATCATGCAAAACATATTTCCATATTGGTCTTTGTTGAAGGAGAACAATTTTTTTAACTTATCTTCTGTAGCTCTTATCTTCTCTTTAATCTATCTATCCAGTGAGCCACCCAGCTGCCCCAATTTAAACTCTCTCAAACTCCTAGGGGTAACCCTGTTGTGAAATAATGTACTTTCCTTACTTACCATTTTAGCTTTCAGGTTCCAATTGATCTGTTTCCAGGTACACAAAGTAGCTATTTTCAGTGATGACATTCTTAGATCTTAAACATAATAGTGACAACAGCTAACATTTATATAATAGTACTTAAATGTTGAAAGTATTTTACAAATATTATCACATTTTATCCGCATGACAACAGGTAGGTGATAATTATTATCTCCATTTTGTAGATGGGAAAATGATGCAAACCATGGTTAAGTTATTTAACATAATCATTAACTTAGCAATAAGGCAAATAAATTATAATATGACAGGTGCTAATGATATATTAAAGGAAATACAAGAATAATCCGTACCTAAACTTGAGCCACCTTCTCTCGCTAATGTACTAATTTTTCTTTTTTTGTGGGGAAGAGTCTGCAAGCACAGAAACTTGGCACCTAAGTGAGAAAAATCAATGTGCTTGAGATAATTTACAACTCCAGTCCATATTTTGATATTTTTGGTCAGGAACATCTGCAAAATAAATCTGCGTTTCTGCAAACTCTTTCTCTTCTGTCATTGCTCTCTAGTTAGACAAATCCTATTCTCTTTTACTTTCAAAGAAAGCATGTATTAACTCTAAACTGGTGCCAAAAAAGTATTACACTGTTAGCTAGGAGTTCTATTTAAGCAAAAAATAACAAAGCTCATCAGGCTAGCTTGTTCTGGGCAGTATAGACAAGTAAGAATGCTGTGTTATCTAATCATTATAACAAATAGAATGTTCGGTAAAGCAGCCACAAAGCTTGTCTTTCCCTTCTGTAACTAGAGGTGACAGCAATAACACCTACTTCCTTTTTTTCTTTTTAAGCCCTTGCCTTCTGTCTTAAAATTAATACAGTGAATAGGTTCTAAGGCAGAAGAGCCATAAGGGCTAGGCAGTGGAGGCTAAGTGACTTGTCCAGGGTTACACAGCTAGGAAGTGTGTGAGGCCAAATTTGAGCCCAGGATTTCCCATCTGCAAGCCTGACTTTCAAACCACTGAGCCACCCAGCCGCCCCCATCAATATGTACTGAGAGGCTTCACCTTTCTCAAGGTGATGAAGGAAAATAACTGACACTCAATTTGTCATTCAATGAATTCCAGTCTTCAATCAATCAGTCAATCAGCCAGTAAACAAGTACTTGTGAAAGGTATGCCTACTAAGTGCCAGGCACTGTGCTAAGCAATGTGGATACAAAGACAAACTAAAAGTAGCCCCTCGTCTCAAGAAGGTATAAGTGGGAGATAGTATACAAAAAGTGATGTGTAAATAAGATATTTAAGGATAACTTGGTTGTTATTTATGCCTGAAGCTTTCAGTTAGCTGAATCTATATAACCTATACCTGAAGCTTTTCAGTCCAGAGGTCCTTTGCATAGTTCCTATAGTGCTGACCTTTTACCCCTAACTGCTTTTTCATCCTCCTATTCTAATCTAACCAAGATTCTTCATCCCTTCTTTACCTTCCACTCACTCTTCACATAGACTTTCCATTTAAATCAGAGCTTCCTACCACTCAAGAACTCACCTTTTTAAATATTAATTTTTCCCCAATAAAAAATCAATTTTCTCCCTCCTCCATCCCACTTTTCCTCTTAAAAAGAAAAAAAGGAAAATAAAAACAAATCCCCACACTGGTCATATTCAAAAATATGTTTCATTCTACACCTTGAGTCTATTCTTTCCAGAGCAAGGTGGCTCAGTGAAGGGCTAGGTCTGGAGTCAGGAAAAACTGAGTTCAACTCCAGCTTCATATGTTTATTAGTCTTATAACCCTGAGCAAGTCACTTAAGCTGTTTGCCAATGTCCCTGTAAAATGGGGATAATAATAGTACCTGCCTCCCAAGGTTATTGTGAGGATCAGATGGGAATAAAATTGAAAAGCACTTTGCACAATACATGTCCCATAATGAACTCTATATAAATGTTCACTATTATTACTATTATGTGGTAATATGTTTTATCATTAGTCTTTTGGAATTATAGATTATTGCATTGATCAGATTCTTAAATCTTTCAAAGTTGTCTTTATAATGCCTTTTGTTATTGTTTAAATTGTTTTCTTGGTTATTTTCACTTCACTATGTATTAATTCATACAAATCATCATAGGTTTCTAAAACACTATCTCATTAATAATTTACTATGGAACAATAAAATTACCTTATATTCACATACCATTACTTATCTAGTTATTCTATTAGTCAACCAGTAGATCCTTAGTTTCCAGTTCTCTGTCACCACAAAAAGTTGTTGCTATAAATAGTTTTAAACATATAGAAGCTTTTCATTTTTCTTTGATCTCTTTCTGTTATAACAGACCTAGTAGTGATATCCTGGATTCATGGAAAGAGAATGGCAAAGCAGTTCTTGATGATCCTGGCACAACAGAGAGGTTAGCTTTCCTCTCTCTCATCTGTTTCATCAAGAAAGTCATTTGCAATTGTGCAGAAGTTACACTATAGGACAGAAGGGTTTTTACCTATATATTATAATATCATATTTTAACTTTTTCTTTTCCTCTATTTGCAACTTAACCTTTTGGAAGACAGAGAATGGAAACAGATGTGAGTGAACATATTCCATCTAGAGTAGTGAAAATACAGACCTGCCTGATGCCAGACAGAAACTATAGCACCATGAGAAAAATTTTTGAGCTTGAAGTAAAGATAGCAGTTCAAGAGAAAAGATCACACTGGGCTAGTGAACTTGGGAAGTTAATTTCCCCTTTTGCCAATCAGTTTGCAATGGGGAAGAATAATCCTCCATTATCTTTCCCACTCCCCCACCCCCTTTTTTTAACCATTCTGAGATATGGAACAAATACTATTCCCTCTAATCTTTTTACAAGCTTTTGCAGAATTTTTCCTGAAAACATCCTAAGATCTGGAAGGGACACAGAAGAGAGCTAGAATTTCTTTTCACTTAATCACGTGTACATTAAAATTCTAGGATCTCAGCACATTAAGTCTCTGGATCTATGACTGTAATGGACAGTCAACGAAAAAAGTGAAGGCAATTCTAAAGGAGAGGCTCTAAACTAAGTACAAATAGTAGATTTCATAATTTAATTACATTTTGGATACAGCTACTAAAGTTGCTTAGCTCTGCAGTATGGATTTACAGCAGGGGGGCAATCTAGGTATTTGTTCTCAATATGTCAATGGGAGCACTGCAACCTCTTAGGAAAAGGCCATCTCAGGTATGTAACAGAGAAGGTAGTTGACGAAGCTAAATTGATGGCTAGAGAAGAGTCCATTTAACGGACAACCGAGATATTGTACTTTCTGTATAATTATTAGTAAAGCAACATTCTGTCTTTCTATAGGTCTAAGAAAGGGTAGCACTCAAGCTACACAAAGAGCCCAAGTGTCACACTTGTCTTCATGTTTATTAAAATGTTTTATACTGCAGAAGAAGAAAAGTTATCCATGTATG
Organism: Gracilinanus agilis; assembly: GCF_016433145.1. NCBI lineage: Eukaryota > Metazoa > Chordata > Mammalia > Didelphimorphia > Didelphidae > Gracilinanus > Gracilinanus agilis. The sequence continues at coordinate 143,290,850 of NC_058131.1, forward strand.
CAGCCAGAAGTAAGGCATATGTGGCACTAGGCTCTTCCATTTGGCCATCTAATCACTTTAGGCTTTCCTTCTTCCATTTCATTTTCCCCTACTTAAACCAGAAAGTAAGCCACAAGATAATTCTGATTCAATCCTGATGAGGACCCCAAATGTTTGGGACTAGGGCTGATGGATGGTTTATGCTCCAGGTTAGAACCAAGTGAGTCATTTGTGAACCATTTATCATTTTAGAAAAAAAGAAAATGAAGAAGGGAATAAGCATTTTATTGTTATTGTTTAACCTTTTTCAGTTGTTTCCAAATCTTTGTGACCCCATTCAGGTTTTTCTTGGCAGAGATACAGGAGTGGTTTGTCATCTCCTACTTCAATTCATTTTACAGGTGAGGAAACTAAGGCGAACAGGGTTAAGTAACTTGCCCAGGGGCACATGGCCAGTAAGTGGCTGAGGTTACATTTAAACTCTGGGAATAGGAGTCTTCCTAGCTCTAGTTCTGGCACTGTGCCATCTCATTGCCCCATTTATTAAGTGCCCACTAAGTTAAGCACATAACAAATATTATCTCATTTGATTCTCACAACAATTCTGTGAGATGTGCTATATCATGCATTTCACAGTTAAGGAAACAGGGTAGGTTAAATGACTTGTCCATGGTCACACAGTAAGTATTTAAGGTTGGATTTGAACTTGGGCCTTCTTGACTTCAGGTTCAACATTTTATCTACTGCACCACCTAGTTTTCTTGTTTACTTAACAATAGCACAGAAAAGATATTCAACTAAGATACTACACTGAGTTAGGCAGAGGAAGCTTTCTTCTCTTCTTCATTTGCCAGTGTTGTTGATCAGAAGAGTGTGTTGACTTGTACAACATTAGGAAGTTTGTCAAGACTGAGTAACATATTCTTTATACACTGAGCATTTATACCTAAGGAGCTAGGAAACAATGTCAATGGTTTGAGCCATAATGATGTGATTTTCATTGTCTTTTTAGGAAAAAAAATTAGTCTTTTTTTTTTTAAATTTTAAACCCTTAACTTCTGTGTATTGACCCATAGGTGAAAGATTGGTAAGGGTAGGCAATGGGGGTCAAGTGACTTGCCCAGGGTCACACAGCTGGGAAGTGTTTTGAGGCCGGATTTGAACCTAGGACCTCCTGTCTCTAGGCCTGGCTCTCAATCCACTGAGCTACCCAGCTGCCCCCAAAATGAGTCTTGCTTATATGGAGCAGACACTGTACCTACCACATGTAATGATAACTAGGTCCTGTGATACCTGGGCATCAAAAGTTTAGTGACATTTCTCAAATAATTCCAAACTGTTTCTAAACTGATTAGACCAACTCATAATTCCACCAAATGTATTAGTGAACTTATCTTTCTGCAGCCCCTCTAACATTGTTTTTTTTATCATCTTTTCTAAATCATGAGTATAAGAAGACATTTCAGAGTTATTTAAATTTGCATTTCTTTTATCATTTTAGATTTGAAGTGTTTTAAATATGGTTGTTTATCATTTACATATCTTCTTTCAAAAACTGTTCATACTTTTTGGCTATTCTTTGGGGAATGGCTCTTAGTCTTATTATCTTCCATAAATGTCTTAGATATTATTTCTCAGAGATGTTTGATTAAAAAAATCCTTATATGACATTTCTCTTCTTAGTCAAAGTATACTGATTTTACTCATACAAAAGTTATATCTTAAGTAAATAAAGTGTTTTATCTTTTATAACCACCTATATCACTTGCTTGATTAAGAATTTTCCCCTTAAGGGATCTAAAAGGCCCCCTTTTCTCATTTTCCTCTATTTTTATGATTTTTTATTTTTAGTTCACATATTCATTTGGAGCTTGTTGTATATAGTATAAACCTATACATCTAATCCCAATATAACATAGATACTTTTAGGAGGAATACTTACTTTAAAAAGCATAATAGCAAATATACAAATTTATTCCCCCATATGTGGGAGGTATAATTCTTCCCCCTCCTGAACTATTTCAGTTTCTGGAGAAGAGAAAAGGAATAACTTCATAGTTTAGCTTCCCCCCCCCCCCAGGTAGCACAATCCAAGTTTTAAGTTTAAAACTCACTTGGGTTCAAGTCCCAGGCACTTTGGCTAATTAGAGTTTCTATGTTGGGCTGGCTTGCTGTACCATTCTGCCTGCAATCCTGGCTCCAGGGCCATAATGCTCAAATTCTGGTTCCTTGGGAATCATGTCCAGTATCTAAAACTGAGAACAATTAACACAGGGTAGAAATGTTAAAAGGGAAGAGAATGGGAAAGATTTTCCTTTCCTTCTCACTGGTTCAGTTCATGTAATCCAGATGAGGCATAGCAAACAAGGATTTCTGAAAAGATGACAAAAAGAATGCAGCTTAAAAGAGAGTGGTTGCCTTAGTCTTCCCAGTTTTAAGGATACAGACAGTCAAAGGAGGCTACCCCCCACCCCTGTGGTAGGAGTTGAAGTAGGCTTCAGGTTAGGCAAACTGGACATACTCAAAAGGACCCTCAAGGGGGGTCTCCATGTTAAAACTGGGCATGTCCAAAGAAACTAAGGTTCCCTTAATTTCTGACAAATAACTTCCCAGCAGTTCTGGGATAATCAACTTATTCCAAGTAAGATACAAAATAATTTGGAGTCAGATAGATAGATAGATAGATAGATAGATAGATAGATAGATAGAACATTTACTAAACACTTGCTATGTGCCAGGCATTGCATTAGGCATTAGGGATGGCAAACAAGCAAGACAGTTCCTGACCGTGAGGAGCTTATGATGGGAGAAGACAATACAAAAAGGAGAAATGGGAATGGTGATAGAAGTATGAATGGTACAGAGCTGGCTGGAAAATGGCTTGGAGGTCTGATTCTGGGCAAGATAAATCACTAACTCTTCTATTAGAGCCAGGGTGACTCAGCAGTAGAGTCCCATGAGGAGGTAGGGAGATAAGGATGATGGTCACAGTACAGGCAAATGGTAAAGGAATGAATAGAATTGAGTTTATAGGTCTTTCTGAAATTCTGCAAAAGTACTGAAAATAGCTGAAATTTTACATATTCAAAATTTTAGAAGAAATAGAAAACATCATTTGGCTTAAGCTGCCCATGAACCTGAGTAGCAGTATTCTTGTTTTATCTATCAATAATGTAATTATATTAAGTCATAATATAATATAACATATATTCTTTACTCAGTTATGAAACCATCAGAATAAGCATGGTGTCTCTATAACATGGATTGGTATTTTTTCATTCATAATTATGAAAATTTGATACCATCATTTTAAGATACAAGAACAGTGTGGGAGTGAGGAAGGGAAAGGGAAAGTTTCAGAACTGTGAAAAGTCAGTCAACAAATATGTCTATTATTGACTAGAACAAGGCCATGAATTTCAGGTTCTTCATTTAAGAAAGGGTTCAGCATAATCTCATTTCGCACAAGCTACATTGCTTTTTAGACTTCTTTGGAATTCTCCTATAGCTTGCTCCCCTTCTTCTGTTCCCACACCCTCCCCTTTTCTGCTCCTTTTTATGAGTTGTCTTCCCCTTTTAGAATGTAAACTCCTTGAGGGCAGGGACTTAAAAATTTTTTTTTTCTATTTGTATTCCCAGCCCATAGTGCAGTGCCTGGAATATAGTAAATGCTTAATAAATATTTGACTGATTACTGTGTGCCAGGCACTGGGGATAAACAGATAAAAATGAAACAGTTCCTGTCTTCCATGATCTCATATTCTATTGGGGAAAATAATATGAATGCACATAAAGAAATACAAAATATATACTAGGGAAATATAAACATATAATAATGGAGAACCCTCCCCCTCCGGGGTTAAGAGTTTGGAAATCTAGGTTGTGTCCCTGTTTCTGCTATTTAGCAGTCTCGGGGGTTGCACAAATCATTTTACTCTTCTGTGCCTGTTTTCCCATCTGTAAAATGGAGAAATAATAGTCCTCACGAAATATTTATAAGGATAAAATAGTCTATGTAAAAGTGATTTTAAAAGTCCTATTAAACTGCAATGTATTTTTACTTGTGTGTTGGTATTACTGAAGTTCTATGTTTTCATCAGTTCATATTTTCTTAAATGTCTATATTGATTATCTGATAACTTAAAAAAGTTATTCTAAAAATACATTTATTTCTGATTCCATAATCATATAGTTATATGGATAAGGGGATACTAGAATTTAAATTTATTTTACAATTTTTTAAAAGACCAAAGAAAACTGCCCTGCTATACTAATTCTACCAACATAATAGAGATTTTCAGCTGAACATCAATCATTGAAAGGATAGAGTTGCACAGAAGCTATTTCTATGATATTGAAAGCCGGAAAGCTATCTCGAATCATTTCATGCAAATTTATACAGTGTCTCCCATCTCAGAATCTCAAAGAACTTTATAAGCAAAGTGACACTAGACATATTTTATAGAGAAAATCAAAATATTTAGCAGTTTAATGATTTACAAAGTCAGGGACCAGCTTGTGAGTAGAAGACATTTGTAAGCATCTTCTAGCTAGGTCTATATAAACCAAAACAAAGAAGATTGATGCAATTATTGTGATAGTTCAAACAAAACCTTACTTTTGCCTAAATTATCAGTTTTTGTACTACATATTTCTTCTATTTAGAGGCTTTTTTCATAGCATAGTCAGTAAACTGTTGGTTTTAACAGTGGGTTAAACTTATAGCTACAATTAACTGGTGGAGACACTTGAAAAATTTTAATATCTTTTTATTTCCAAAGATAAATAATACCTCTTTCACCCATTCTCCACTAGGTCCATTCCTTATAATAAACAATAGAAGAGGGGCTGAAGAAGCAATTCCATAAAACTAAACAACACATTAACTGAGTTTGATCAGATATACAAAGTTCCATACCTAGAGTTCCCCACCTCTCCAATGTAGGTCAAGAGAAATATATTTTCACATCTCTTCTCTGGGATCAAGTTTCATCATTTTCTTCTCAAGTGTTATTTCTTTTTGTTGTTCTTTCCATTTGCATTGTTGTAGCTATTGAGGGTATTATTTTCTTGGTTCTGTTAACTTCAATTTGCTTCAGTTCCTATGTCTTCCTATTCTTCTCTGATTTCTCTTTAGTCCTCATTTCTTACACCAGAGTAATATTCCATTACCTTGAAAATAACACTTCATTTGGTCATTCCTCACATCATGGGCATTCACTGTTTCCAGTTCTTTGTTACAATTAGTGCATTCATATGCCTATATATTAGCCCTCTAACTTTTTTCACCTTTGCCAAGTTCCTAGGTATCAGGTGAATCCTCAGATTTGTTTTGATTTAAGTTTCTTATTATTAGTGATTTGATACAAACTTTCATTTGGTTGTTATTTTGCAATGCTTTTAGAACTTTATATCTTCGTATCACTTTCCATTGGGCAGTAGCTCTTGCTATTAATTACCTATACATATTTTGATAACAAAACCTTGAGAAGTCTGATGCAAAATTCCACCCTTCCCCATTGGCAACTTCTCTTGTCCTAATAGCATTGATTTTTGTTCCTATAAAAGCTTTTCAATTTCATTTAATCAAAATAGCCTATATAATTTTTTGTGACAAATAACCTCTATTGCTTGTTTGGTTAAGAACTTCCATAGCCATAGTTATGAAAGATAACATGATATGCATGGTTCTCTGCCCATCTTTTTCATAGTCATTTAAATATTATATAATGNTGTTTTGATTTAAGTTTCTTATTATTAGTGATTTGATACAAACTTTCATTTGGTTGTTATTTTGCAATGCTTTTAGAACTTTATATCTTCGTATCACTTGTCCATTGGGCAGTAGCTCTTGCTATTAATTACCTATACATATTTTGATAACAAAACCTTGAGAAGTCTGATGCAAAATTCCACCCTTCCCCATTGGCAACTTCTCTTGTCCTAATAGCATTGATTTTTGTTCCTATAAAAGCTTTTCAATTTCATTTAATCAAAATAGCCTATATAATTTTTTTGTGACAAATAACCTCTATTGCTTGTTTGGTTAAGAAATTCCATAGCCATAGTTATGAAAGATAACATGATATGCATGGCTCTCTGCCCATCTTTTTCACAGTCATTTAAATATTATATAATGATATATTATATGATAATATATTTTATATAATAATATGTAAAATAAAGTAAACATTAATACTTAATATCCATGGGGGATGCACTTTAATAGACATTTACTTCAGTGAATTCAAGGAGGCTTAGGAAACAAACAAATGAGAACACCAAAAATAGGTTTGCATTGCAGCTCAAGTATTTACTAGCTGTGGAAATCTCTCAAGCCTTGATTCTTATCTGTGAAATGGGAGCAGTGATTTTTATATTACTTAGATCCTC
>NC_058131.1:143300387-143497698 GCF_016433145.1 Gracilinanus agilis
GCCCTGCTATACTAATTCTACCAACATAATAGAGATTTTCAGCTGAACATCAATCATTGAAAGGATAGAGTTGCACAGAAGCTATTTCTATGATATTGAAAGCCGGAAAGCTATCTTGAATCATTTCATGCAAATTTATACAGTGTCTCCCATCTCAGAATCTCAAAGAACTTTATAAGCAAAGTGACACTAGACATATTTTATAGAGAAAATCAAAATATTTAGCAGTTTAATGATTTACAAAGTCAGGGACCAGCTTGTGAGTAGAAGACATTTGTAAGCATCTTCTAGCTAGGTCTATATAAACCAAAACAAAGAAGATTGATGCAATTATTGTGATAGTTCAAACAAAACCTTACTTTTGCCTAAATTATCAGTTTTTGTACTACATATTTCTTCTATTTAGAGGCTTTTTTCATAGCATAGTCAGTAAACTGTTGGTTTTAACAGTGGGTTAAACTTATAGCTACAATTAACTGGTGGAGACACTTGAAAAATTTTAATATCTTTTTATTTCCAAAGATAAATAATACCTCTTTCACCCATTCTCCACTAGGTCCATTCCTTATAATAAACAATAGAAGAGGGGCTGAAGAAGCAATTCCATAAAACTAAACAACACATTAACTGAGTCTGATCAGATATACAAAGTTCCATACCTAGAGTTCCCCACCTCTCCAATGTAGGTCAAGAGAAATATATTTTCACATCTCTTCTCTGGGATCAAGTTTCATCATTTTCTTCTCAAGTGTTATTTCTTTTTGTTGTTCTTTCCATTTGCATTGTTGTAGCTATTGAGGGTATTATTTTCTTGGTTCTGTTAACTTCAATTTGCTTCAGTTCTTATGTCTTCCTATTCTTCTCTGATTTCTCTTTAGTCCTCATTTCTTACACCAGAGTAATATTCCATTACCTTAAAAATAACACTTCATTTGGTCATTCCTCACATCATGGGCATTCACTGTTTCCAGTTCTTTGTTACAATTAGTGCATTCATATGCCTATATATTAGCCCTCTAACTTTTTTCACCTTTGCCAAGTTCCTAGGTATCAGGTGAATCCTCAGATTTGTTTTGATTTAAGTTTCTTATTATTAGTGATTTGATACAAACTTTCATTTGGTTGTTATTTTGCAATGCTTTTAGAACTTTATATCTTCGTATCACTTGTCCATTGGGCAGTAGCTCTTGCTATTAATTACCTATACATATTTTGATAACAAAACCTTGAGAAGTCTGATGCAAAATTCCACCCTTCCCCATTGGCAACTTCTCTTGTCCTAATAGCATTGATTTTTGTTCCTATAAAAGCTTTTCAATTTCATTTAATCAAAATAGCCTATATAATTTTTTTGTGACAAATAACCTCTATTGCTTGTTTGGTTAAGAAATTCCATAGCCATAGTTATGAAAGATAACATGATATGCATGGCTCTCTGCCCATCTTTTTCACAGTCATTTAAATATTATATAATGATATATTATATGATAATATATTTTATATAATAATATGTAAAATAAAGTAAACATTAATACTTAATATCCATGGGGGATGCACTTTAATAGACATTTACTTCAGTGAATTCAAGGAGGCTTAGGAAACAAACAAATGAGAACACCAAAAATAGGTTTGCATTGCAGCTCAAGTATTTACTAGCTGTGGAAATCTCTCAAGCCTTGATTCTTATCTGTGAAATGGGAGCAGTGATTTTTATATTACTTAGATCCTCCTAAAGCCTTCATTGTGAAGTGAAGTTGATTCTACCACTACCTCTGAAATGCAAACTCTAGCAGGTAACCTGAGTGAGAAAAACTTTGCATTTAGGCCCTTTGTGGGAAGCCAATCAGATTATCAGGAGATGATAAATAGATCTCCACAGTCCTTAGTGGATTACATATGTTTTTCTTCAGGATGCTTACCTTTTTTCATCAAAACAACTCTAGAAGATCTATTGAGCAGTCTAATCTGACTAGTACTTTAGTGGCTATTATATGCTAGCACTAGGTCTATATAAACATATTGGGAAAAAAACCCCAAATATCTACACTCAAGGGGCTTAAATTCTCCTATTGGAAGTGTTCTTCTGAGTAAATTCAATACTTTGAATTATCAGGGTAATGGCTACTATATAGATTTGTACCACAGACTGGTCAAAAAGCATTAAATAAGAATCCATGTGCTGGACATTACTAAGAAAGGCAGAAGCTCTCGAGCTCACAGTCTAATGGAGCAGATAATACATAAACAGCTATGCACAAGCAAGCTAGGTACAAGATAAATTGGCAATAACCACCAGTGAAGGGCCATAGAATTAAAGAGATAGAAGGTGAGCTGTGACTTGAAGGAAAGGAGGAATTCTGGAGGCAGAGATGAGGAGGGAGGACGGTCCAGGTCCAGGATTGTTATTCTCCTTCATTTGGGTCAAACTCTTCATGACCCCATTTGGGGTTTTCTTGACAAAGATACTGAAATGGTTTGTCATTTTCTTCCCCATTTTATTTTACAGATGAGGAAAATGAGGCAAACAGGGTTGAGTGACTTGCCCGGCGTCACAGTAATTTGTCTGAGGTCAAATTTGAACTCAGGAAAAGGAGTCTTCCAGACTCCAAGCTTGGCGCTCTATCCATTGCGCCACCTAGCTGCCCTAAGAACCTGGGGGCCAGCCAGAGAAAAGGCCCGTGGTCAGGGGAAGGCGAGTCTCATGAGGAACAGCCAGGAAGACTGGTACTTCTACCTTCTGGAGCCAAGCTTGGCCACAGGGCAGCACAGTCCGATGCTGGGGGCAGTGTTGACGTTCCGGTGCGTGGTCAAGTTGAATCTGGGTCGTACTGGACAAAGTTTGCAGCAGGTATAAATAAATTTCTTCCTCAGCCCCAGCACCAGTTCTCATTCCCCAGGAAGGAGCCTGGGGGCGGGGCCACAGCCCTGTGAGCCCGCAGCTTCCAGCCCAGCCCTCCTCAATCTCTGCCCCCCTCCCTTCCGCGTGAGGGAGGGGCAGGCTGAGCCGCAGAGCATGTCGGGGCGGTCGCTTAGGCTCCAGGGTAAAGGCGGATGAACGCGGCGGGTTGGGGGGTACGCGCCATGGCGCAGGACTCCGTGTGGGGCTCCTTCCCCGGCCCAGAGTACTACGAGAAGCTGGGCCGCCTCCAGGGCGCGCTGAGGGACAGGTAGGGTTGGGGGCTGGGGCCAAGACCGGGGGCGGGGCCGGGGTTGTCGAGGTCCTCGGGACCTCCCCTTTCTCCGAATTGGTAGGGGGCTGTGGTGGCGGCGTGTGGGGGCTGTCTAGCGTGTGGCGTCCCTCGGCTGCTATCACTGGTCAAGAGAGGGCTGGCGGCTTCTGCGTGCTGCTGGACTCTGAGCAAGAGCGGCCCTCTCTTCACATCCCCTTCCTCCTCTTTCCTTCCTTTTCTCTAACCTCTTCTCCCTTCCATTCCTTTTTTTCTTCCTCCTTTTCTTTCCCTTCTTCCTATTCTCCTCTTCCCTTTTCTTCCCCCTTTCACTTCTTCCTTCCTTCTCTTTCCCCTTCCTCCATCCCTTTTCTCCTTCTTTTCCCTTCCCCTCTGTCTCTCCATCAGCATCAAATTCATCTCACTAAGACATCAGTGACCCTATCCCTCTCTTAATTCTATGGGGGAAAGACTGTATCCCCAATCTAGAGGCTCTTTACCTGGGGTCCATGGACAGATTTCAAGGAGTTGGAGAACTTGGGGGGTGTGGGGATTATTTTCTCTGATATTTGGTTTTCTTTATAATCCTATTGGTTTTATGCATTTAAAGACATGTATGCTTCATCAGACTGCCCGAGACATTCGAGATGTTTAAAAAAAAAAAAAAAGAAACCTCGGTTTTAGAGCCAAGAAGTTGCTATTGTCCCGGAAGATTTTGCTATTTTGTGTCAACTTAAATTACATACATACAATTTCATATGAGACTGTTTTTCTATTTTGTCTCCTTTAAAATCTCCATCTTCAAAAGTTTATTTCAGAGCAGCTGAGTAGCTCAGTGGATTGAGAGTCAGGCCTAGAGACAGGAGGTCCTAGGTTCATATCCCGCCTCAGACACTTCCCAGCTGTGTGACCCTGGGCAAGTCACTTGACCCCCATTGCCCACCCTTACCACTCTTCCACTAAGGAGCCAATACACAGAAGTTAAGGGTTTAAAAAAAAAAGTTTATTTCATTTGGGACAGAGATGACATCTTTAGTATAAAGGTGTGAATGTTTACATGAGACTGGGGGAGTGGTGGGAAGAGAAGGGGCTGGAGCCCAGAAAAGTTTTCCAGTGAAGGTTCACTCATGTTAGTTGAGGAAACTGAAGCTTTTCCAGAATGCCTTTTGTCAGAGTTTTAATAGGATGAAAATTTAAAGTTAAAAGAAAAGCACCATACATCCCCAAATAATTTCTATAGCTTAACATGGCTGCAGAAGTAATTGAAAATGGAAGTAACAGCAGTTGACCAGCCATTGGGAAGGCCAACTTTTTAAGCCTGAACAGAAATATCTATAAAATATTAGAAAAGCTACTGGACTATAATTCTAGGTACTAGGGAAATAGTGTATGCAACTAAAAGCTTAAAAAAATAATTCCACATAAGGAAAAGTTAGAAAGAGTTGACAAAAATTTTTTCTGACAAAAGTATATTTAGAAAATTCTAACCAATACTTTGAACATGTCCTATAGGAATCAGAAACCTGTATGGTTCAAAGTCAGTAGCTAGTTACAGGCAAAAAGTCATTGAGAAACTTTGACCTAATTTCTACAAAATTTAGAAAAATTGATTAACCTGAAATATGTATTCAGTTGTAAATAATAAAAATATAATATCATTCATCACCTGGGAAATACTTTTTTACCTTCCTGTTATAATAGTATAATCATTATTTGCATAAAGGTGATTTGTTTATATTTATCAGTCAAGCATTTATTAAGCACCTACTATGTTCCATAGACTATTTTAGACATTGACAACAAAAAGAAAAAAATTTAACTTTCAGTCTTTAAGGATGTTAGCTAGTTAACTGTATGATTCTGAATTGACAAATTTTATTGCACTTTTTATACTTTAGATAAAGTAATATTTTTGGATCTAAGTTTATTGGTGCTTCATTTCCCATATCAGATATTTTCAATCCTCATGGTGTAGTAGTTATATAGTCAATGTTACTTATATTTTATATTTCCTTGAATTGTCTTCTCAAGCAAATTGAGCTTAAAGTTATATAAGGAACTTAACAATTAGTTCTTTATTGGTCTTATACTTTTAAAAAGGGAGTTAGTCCTTATTATTTTAATAAAAGATTTAAAATAAACTAGTTAAAATTATTATATAAAATGTTTCTAATGTTAATAAAGAGTCCTATATTAAAAGTCTGGAAGTCTGAATTCTAATCTTTTATTAGCTCTGTAATCTTGGTTAAGTACTCTTTAAAATGAAGAGATTCAACTATTTTATTCTAGACTCTTTTCAACTCTAAAATTCTAATTGAGCCCATGATCTTTAAAACTACTGTTATGACTGCCACTGACAAGTCAATATTGATTTTCATGCCAGTGATGTCCAGTTATTGAACAACAGATAATAAAAGGGGTGTGTGAGCACTAATCTTATTTGTATTTAATTTGCTGTGTGATAATGTAGCCTTTTAATTAATGATTGAATCTGAAAAATCTGATAAAATTAAATTAAGTTAAAATTAAATAAGCATTTATTACATTCAAGACACAGTACTTGGCACAGGGGAACAGAGACAAAAAAATAATCCCTACCCTTAAGGAACCTACATTCTATTGGGGATATAACATCAACAGATAAATAAGATAATTTGAGGTGAGTAATAATAGCTCACATTGAGGCTTTAAGCTTTACAAATTGCTTTATTAAGCATCTTATTTGAATCTTACAAAAACTTGGTGAGGAAGAGGTACTAGTGTTATCCCCGTGTCCAAAGATTTTTCCAAGATTATACAATCAGCATTAGAGGTGGTATTAACACAGGACCTTTTGACTTTAATTCCAGTGCTCTTTGCCATTACCATCCTGCCTCTGAGATGGCTTCTTTTGGGAAGACTTCAAGGAAGGTGTAGCATTTGCATTGAGCCTTAAAGAAAGATATGGATTCTAAGAGGTGGAAGTGAGTGTGTATTCTAAAATGGAATAAGCGGCTTGTACAGATATGTGAAATGGCATAGTTGTGTGTCTAGCAATGTGGTAAATGTGTAATTAAATGTACAGGATATAGTAAGCATTATAGAAATATGCCACAATTCATCAAAAATATATATTACTCACTCTTGTTTTATACTGTTCTTACTCAGATGTCTTAATATTCTAAGAATTGACACAACCAGCCAGTCTTATTTCATTAATTTCAAATTATTAATTGTAGAGTTCAGAGATAAAGAGAGTATAATTCAGTAAGGACAAATACTTTAAATCACATCTTTTAGAAGTATAAGCCCAGGAGTAAAGTGGGGTCTCATTTTCAATTTCTAGGCCAGTCTGAAGCCTATAGAGGAACAATCAGGGCAGGAATCTCAGACTAAAGAGGAGCTTGCAGTTTTGTTACTCTGAACCAGTTGGTATCACCTACTTTCAAGTAACTGATCCTCGTAGCAATCTACTATTACTTAGACCCAAACCCAGCTCAGGAACTTATATAACTCAGACCAGGGGGACAATAACCAAACTTGGCCACTTTAGGAGCACTGCAAACCTGCAGGTCCCTAGACTGAGATCTTGGAATAATACAACACTCAAGATGCCAAGAAAACAAACCATTCCACACCTTCACTCATACTTCACAGAAGTATGAGTAACCTGGCACAAATATCAAATATGAAGACAGGAGATAGATTGAAAAAATGAGCAAATACAAGAAAAATTCCACTATAAAAATTGTTATGGTACAGGGACACTTGAGACACAAATTGGGAAGAAGAGAATGATTCCAAAACAGATGTAAACAGTGCCTCAAAGAAAAACAGTTTGGGCACAAGTTCAACTAGGAATCCTGGTATAAATGGAGCAAAAGTTAACGTATTTTTATGAACGAATCAAAAGCACTAAAGGGAAAAAATGAGAGCTATAGAATGACAAAATGGAAAGGGAAGTAACAGCTTGGCACAAGAGGTATAAAACTTTGGTCAAGCAATAAAATATCTGAAAATTAAAGAAGACCAAATAGAAGCTGATGACTTCACGAAACAAGAAGACAGACTGAAATTAAGTGAAAAGACTGAAACTCTCCTCACGTCCCAAAAATATAGTCTTTAATAGCGTAAACTAACCTGGAAAATCAAGAATGTGAAACACTTGTGAGATAGTAAGAATAAGGGTGTGACTGTCTCTGTATGTAGCTTTGGTGGAGTATAAGTCTTAGTCCTCAGTCCATACCAGGACACCACAACAGGAACAGATGCCAAATGGCAGCTTTGTCTCCCACCACCTAGTTCTTGGTGTCTCATAGAGAGTAGATTGAAGAGGATACCCACTCTTAGGGGTGATATTCCAGGTTAGGAGTAGTTGCAAGCTCTAGACCTGAAGCAGTTTCCTGATTTAGGAGAGAATTCATAAGCAAGCAGCAGTAGTGGGCTTTTCAGTTTCAAATAATCAGTTATATTTTGTCTTCTGTAATTGTGTCTCTCTCTTGTTTGGTTAAGAATACATCTCCTACCCATACCTGTGAAATGTATATGACCTTTCCTCTACTAATTTTCTTTTTACAGTTTAATATTTAATATTAAGGTTATATCCATTTTAAATGTATTGTAGAATTTAGTATAAGGTGTTGATCTAAACCTAATTTTTGCCAGACTCTTTCCCAATTTTCCAAGCAATTCCTATCAAATAAGAGTTGTTTTATTTATGTTTTCCACTTTATCAAACATTGGGTTTCTGATTCTCCTTTGTTTGTCTGTTCTATTGATTTATCTCTTTTTTGATCAATACCAAATGCCTTTGATAGCTGCTGATTTAAATTATAGTTTGAAACTTAGAAGTGCTACTACCCGTTGCCCCAACTTTGTTTCATAATTTCCCTTGATATCCTAGATCTTTCATTTTCCCAAATTAATTTTGTTATTATTTTACCAAGTCCTATAAAGTATACTCTTTAAAAAAACAAAACAAAACTTTGCCTTCCATCTTGGAATCAATACTAAGTATTGGTTCCAAAGCAGAAGAGTGGTAAGGGATAGGCAGTGGAGGTTAAGTGACTTGCCTAGGGTCAAATTGCTAAGAAGTGTTACATGACCCAGAACTAAGGGTTATCCTGGTCAGGGAGACTTTGATTGGTTCCTGAGATGTGATAGACCAGCTCAGAGAGACAGGAAGTGAGGTGGAGAAAAGGGCTAAAAAAAATGAGACTGTAGAGGAGATCAGAGTCTTCTCTGGAGGTCTTTGGCTGGGGTCTTTCTGCGAGTAGATGTTTGGGGCTCAGGTCCAGTGGAAGACACTCTCCTGGGCTGGTAAGATTAAGGTAGTAGGCTAGGAAATATTTTTCTATTTCCTTCCCTCCTTATTTCTTTCTTAGATTATATTTAGATTAAAATTAAATTGTTAAAAGCTACTATCATCCTCATGACTTAAGGGTTATTTTATAAACAACAATCACAACAATCTTTTTTTAAACTAATATTATGTTTCCAAACCAATTTCTAAATATTACATTTAGCATTTTACATTGGCATAATATTAATTTTCACTATTACAATAGTTATTAAGGTTTTTTATCCTGATATGTTCTTCTCAGATTCCTGTAATCTTCAAGTTGTCTTTATGCATCCTGTCTTTGAAATCAGTATGTTTTCATTAGTGAGCATGGGCATATTTTCTTTTAATGTTCCTTTTTTGCTTTTCTTTTTCTAGATTATCCTTTGCTTCTCTATATTTATAATCTTAATCTGTTTTTCTCTCTTTTGTTTCTTTGTTAAGCTCTGCCATCACACATTCCAGTTCTATTCTGCTCATTATTTTTGCTGTGCAGAACATAAATTCTCCTCTCATTCTTATTTCTCTTTTGAATCATTCAGAAACAGCATGTAGTGGTTCCATATTCTCTTCATATTCCACAGGGTCCTCTCTTTCATCGTGTTTTATTGTTTTCCTTTGTTTTGCAATATTTATTCATAGATATCTGCACTAGTTAATTAGATCTGGAGGTCATATTTTCTTTTGTTAATGTTTTTCCCTGTTGATTTATCTACTTATTTTCAATGTCTGAATTTTCTTCCTTATCTTTGGTAATTTCAGTCTTTTACCTCTCTGTGCCCTTATTTTCTATTGTTCATTTTTTGTCTCTGTCCCTTCTGATGGCGTTTTCCTTGGGACTGGATCTCAAAGTTTCTTAGCCTTCTTTTGCACTAGGCAGTTAACAGTTTCCCAGCCTAGGTTTCTGCCCCAAGTGAATTTCGGGTGGTCAAAACACTTAGTGGAATGCTGCATATCCCCCACCCCCCATTCTTCAACACAAGGTTTCATGTTCTGATGCCCTCATTCCCTGGATTCCTTAGTTCTTTGACCTGGCACATAAAGTTTAGAGCTTTGAAAACACTGTTGCTATAGGTTTGCTGCCCTTATAGGCTTCTGTTCCTGAAAGACTGGGCTATGCTGACTCTTACAACCAGAAGAAATTTCTGCCCTGCATCAGGGGTCTCTATGACACTGGAAAGACAGGACAGAATTTTAGGAGTTGGTTTTGTTAAAAACCTGTGTCAGTTCCTTGGATCTACTAATGCATCCATGTGAGGTAGGGAAGGTTTGCAGAATGATCTCAGGGTAACTTCTTTCAGATTTTTGGGTGCCCTAGGTCATGGAGACTCCTGAAGCTGGTTTGTCTTTGGCTTATAATTTCTGTTTTGGAGACATTTAGCACTAGTATACTTTGTTCTGGTCAGACCATATTTGGAGAATTTTATCATAAATGTGCCATATTTTAGAGTGGATCCTGATAAGTTAGTATTCAGATAATAGCCACCACAGTGGTGAAGGTTCCCAAGGTCAAACCATAGGAGGTTTGATAAATGAGGAATGTTTAGGGGGAAACATGATACCCATGTATGAGTATTTGAAAGGCTGTCTTGTGGAAGAGAGATTAACTCCTCATAGAACTAGGAGTAACAGGTAGAAGCTACAAAGATGCAATTTTAAGTTTGACATAAGGGAAAACTTTCTAATAATTGATATATTAATGTAACAAAGAGCTATCAAAATATGGGAAGGGATCTGGTAGTATTCTGTACCTCTAAACTGGAGGTTTTCAAGTAAAGACTAATTATTTGGTCATGGAATTTCTTATTCAGTATGACTTGGATTAGGTGTTCACTGAGGTCTTTTCCAACTCTGAGATTCTTTAATTTTGTGATGAACTATTGTCTCTTCCTTTTTAGTATGAATTTCCTATACTATCTCCATTGAAGAATCTCAAGACTATAATCATACTCTAATGTAGTCATAAGTTTATTAATAGCATATAAACCACAAATGGAATTCTCATATGTAAAAAGGTTACCAAAAATGCTTCATTTTCACTTTTGGGTCTCAATTTTGTTCCTCTCTGGAGAAATAAGGCCAAACCTGCAACCAGGAAATCAGTACTGGACAGAACTGCAAGTTAATTTTGTGTAGGTAGTGAAGCTAACATTGTTTTATTCTTAGGAAGAGAAAGAGAGCTAGAGCCTTTTACAGATGTGCCAATTATGCTAAGTAAACCCGACACAAATCTGACTACACCAATAGCATATAGACTAAAGATATATTTATGGATTGAGACTCATTTAGTTTTAAAGGTTGTATCCATCAATTCATTTGCCACTCAGTTTCTGTCTACATACTTCTCTCCCTTCTTCCCTACTTTTCTCCATCTGGAGAAAGAGTCCTGGTCTAGTCAGCCTACATCAGTTAAGTTTGTGTGGTTCTAGGCCAGAGTGAAACCACTGGAACAGGACAGACTTGTTTCCTGGATAGTGGGGCATAGTTGTAGGGTGCATATTGATGGAGTTGAGGAGAGTTTGAGGACATTCAGAGCTGGTTCAGAAGAGGGAAATGGGGAAGCCATCCAACCTTGGCATTCATTTCTATATTAAGTATTTCTTTTAGTGAGGTTTTTTTCCTTAATATCCAAATATCTCAATCTCTTGCCTATCCTTAAGTAGAGATTGAGATCAATAAAAATTCTTTATATATTTATATCTAATGGCTATCATAGAACCTATCACACAGTAGATGCCTAATAAATATTTGTTGCATTGAAGTGAACATTTGAGGCAAAATAACATAGTAGGCAGAGCACCAGATTTGAGGGTTAAGAAGACTTAGGCTTGGATATAACCATAGGCATTTCTCAGTTTCCTTTTCAGAAATTAGGGATCATAATCGGTTCTACCTTGATTCAATGCCTGAAAATCAAATTTTTTTATAAAGCATTTTACAAACCTTAACATGCTATATTGTCAGCTCTTATTTGGAATAGACCTGGAATTTCACTACTATAGAAGACTCCTGGTCAGAAAAATTTCCTCTATCAATACAGATTGACACTTGCTCTGAAATTTTTACTCTAAAGCAAAGGTGTCAAACATAGTTCACAACACTAGTAAGTGCAGCAAATTAGATTAAAATGCAATTGGAAAATATTTAACAAATTAAGTAAAAGTGCAGTAAAGCATAGATATTTTGTAGTTTTCTAAGACAGTATTTACCCATGGGAATCCCAATAGAACTGGCTAATGGCCCCTGTTTCCATTTGAATGAATATTCTATTCTACATGATAGTTGTATTTCAGTATAATTTATTTCTGTTGTCATCCCACATCTTTTATTTTGTGCATTTAAAAACATTTTTTCTGAGATGAGGTCCTTACACCACTGTTGTAGCCATATCTTGTCTTTATCTTAATGTAAACCTGACTTCTGTTACTAATAAGACAATCATTTCTAGCCAGTAAAACTAGCCAGTTTTAAAGAACTTTAAAAAAGAAAGATTATTGTTGACATTTTTTGTTTTTAGTCCTTTCATTTGCTAATATATTTTTTCCTTAACCTTCTCCAAAGAACTATCACTTAAAGATTTAAAAAAAGGAAGAAAAAAAGTGCAACAAAACTAGTTAACAGTGAAAAATCTGACATGATATACAATTCTCCCTACCTTAAGTTCCTTGAATATTTCTGTCTTTGTCAGTTTGCTGGATGTAAGACATTTGAATTTTCATTTCATACAGAACTTAATTACAATCTTACAATGAGCTAGTTTGTGGTTCTGTAAGAAATTTCACTCACTAATCAAATCTTTCACACTAATCAGGCTATTCACACTTAAATTGTGTTCTGTGCCTTACTTACCTGATTTTTCTCCTCCCTTGTATTTCACTGTTCTTTTGTGTTTATATTTGTTACTGGGATATAGTAAAAAACAATGAGATAAAGGCACTATAAAAAATAGTAAGACAATTTGAGAGGGAGTTAAAATACTGATGGAAACCTAGTTTGAATTCTAGCTGGAGGGGCCAAATCTAACTTAGATCTGGCCTGTCCTAAACCCTAAATTAAGATTTCATTTGTACTCATACAGTTATCCTGTCCAGGATGTCAAAAGGCAAGTTAGATCAGATTGTATGGGAAATGTTATCCTGGCCTTCCATTTAAATATTTCTCTCCCTTACCCCCAATTTTTAAAAGTAAAAATCTACCTGAAAAAGGCTTTCCCAAAGATTTTTTTGTGATGTATTTATTTCCTTCTGCTTTGATGTTACATTTGCTTTGGGAATCCTTCCTTTTTCTTGTCACTTTTTTGTCCTTTTACATATCTGACTTCTCTAATGACAGAGGAGTATGTCTTTTGCTTGGAAGGAGTCAGTGAGAAGTTCTGGCCGTGTTTGGAGTCTGAAGACCTTATACCAAGACACAGTTCTAATATTTGTCTACTGAGCTGTGTGATTCTGAGTAAATTATTTAACTTTTGAGAATCCCAGTTTTCCCATCAGCTAAATCGAAATAATAACATAATACCTATCTTGCAGGCTTGCAATGAGGATATTGCTTTATAAAGTTTAAGTGCTATATAAATATGTTAGTGTAATTGATTAATCAATATTAATTAATTAAATATTGTTAAACATGGGTAAACAATTAGAGGCATGTTTATAAGCTTTTATAGATTAAGAGATTTTTACAAATGTTGGATCTTATTACTAATTTACTTATAAATTATTTTCTTTTAATATTGCAGTGAAAAGAAGAGATTAGATCTAGAAAGAAAACTTTATGAATATTCCCAATCTGATATATGTAGGTAAGTAATGATAAAGATAATCGTTTTAATATAATTGTCATTCATCATTACATAACTATTGCCTAAGCTATTATGTAGCTTACAATATTACATAACTTCAAATATCAATGTGCAGGATATATTTTCATAATACCTTTGGTGTGTTCCTTTTTACATGCCATAAATATTATGAAATGTTTTATGTGTAAGTGAATTTGCATAGAAGATTAGAACAAAATGAAAAAAAATTAATATATCTTTGTTAAGTATTTTCTATTTTTTTCTCATACACTTTAAGAAAGACACTGTTTGCTCATTTTGGGGGGACAAAGTTTAAATGAAATAGCCTATATGATGGTTAATGGAGAATTTCTTAATTGATCTTTAACCAAGTTGCTTCCCCAAGATCATCTGGTTCTAATATGATTTCTTGTATAATTTTTAGTAAGCAAATAAATTTATAGAACACATTCCTAGTATTAGAATTTTGGATTTTGAGATCTACTTTAAGAATGTTTGGCTTTTCATTATAAAAATATTTTCTTCATAAGGTAGTCTTAAAATGAAACCTTATTCATATCAAAATCGTAAGTGAGTAGTGAAAGAATCTATGTGTCTTGTTTCACAATATGATGAACAGGGAAATGTGTCGTATGTGATAATATATGTACAATCTATATCAAGCTATCTGCCTTCTTGGAGAAGGGAGGAGATAGTTTTTGGTCATAGCTAATATGAGAATTTGTTTCTCTTGGATAAGCATATTTATTATAATTTGTTACATATTTAAGACAAATCATTTATATGTTATATTATTGTTAGGTTACATCTTATATATAAAAAAGTAACAAACACTAAAGGCCAATTTTATGGCTTTTATTATTTATTAAACACATCTGCATCTTAATTATCAAAATTATTCTTTGGCTTTTAAATCTAGAGGTAGTTGTACTTTCGTGAAGAGTACTAGATATGGATTTTAAAAATCTTTTGTTTAAAGGTTGTCTGCTTTTACTTAAGTCATGGATACAAATGTTAAACAGCTTAGGGTCTAGCACAGATCCTTGAGTTACTACACTGGAAATCTCCTGCCAGGTTGACATTGAACCTTGTTACTTTTCTGTCTGCCACAGTTTTCTCATCTGTAAAATGGGGATAAAAATATTACCTACCAGAGTTGCAATGATATCAAATGAGAAAATATAAAATGCTTAGTAAATCTTAGAACACTATATAAATGCTAACTTAAACAAAAAGAGATAATTGGCTTATAATTTTCACTCTATTCTCTCCTCCTTTTTTGATAATTAGTATAACATTTGCCCCTTTCAGTCCTGTACTACTTCTTCTTTCTTTATATATCACTGACAGTGACTCAGTAATCATATCTGCTAGTTCTTTTGGAGGGGCAGCTAGGAGGTTCAAATGAATAGAATGCTGAGCTTAGTTAGGAAGGTTCATTTTCATGAATTCAAAACTGACCTTACACACTTACCAGCTATGTGATTGTGCACAAGTCACTTAACCTTGTTTTCCTTAGTTCCTTATCTGTAAAGTGAGCTGGAGAAGGAAATGGCAAACCACTCTAGTACATGTGCCAATAAATGTGCCCAAAGGAGGTCACAAATAGAAGGACATGACTGAAAAAGACTAAACAACTACAAGTTCTTTCAGAATCTTAGTTTATCTGGGACAGGTAATTTGCCTCCCTCTAGGGTAGCTAGGTTCTCCCTTACTATCTCCTTACTCATCTTGGGTATTTACTCTCTGTTAATTATTTTTGTTCTGTTATTTCTAGCATACAAGTCATTCTCTTTTATAGAGAAAATAAAAACAAAGTAAGATTCGAACAGTTTTTCTTTCTCTGTTTTGTCAACTAGCATCATTCTATCCACTCTAATTCCAAGCTCAATTATTATCTTTATTTCGATGGCTTCCAATTTCAGAATGTCCAGCCAGCCCCGGTCTCTCTCTTAGCTCCACTTCCATACCACCAATTGTTTATTAGACATATTAACTGATTGTGTCCCCAAAACATCTCAAATCCAACGTTTCAAAACAAAACTAATTTTCTTTTTTCCTAAATCTACTCCTCTCCTGAACTTTCCTGTTTCTATCAATGTCACTACCCTTTTTTAGTAATTTAAATTCATAATCTTAAGAGTCATCCATAATTTCTCACTCTTCCTCACTACATGTATCTATTTTTTTTCAAACCCTTACCTTCCGTCTTGGAGTCAATACTGTGTATTGGCTCCAAGGCAGAAGAGTGGTAAGAGTTAGGCAATGGGGGTTAAGTAACTTGCCGAGGGTCACACAGCTAGGAAGTGTCTGAGACCAGATTTGAACCTGGGACCTCCCTTCTCTAGGCCTGGCTCTCAATGCATTGAGCTACCCAGCTGCCCTCACTACATATATCTAATCAATTGCCATATTTTGTCAAGTCTAATCAAATAACATCTCTCATCTATCCCCTTCTTTTCTACTTCACCCTAGTCTAAGCCCTTATCACCTCTGCTGTAGACTATTGCATCCTAGTTGGTCTCCTTGTTTTGTCTGTCCCCTTGGGTGGCTTTATCTTTCATACTGCTACCAAATTGGTTTCCTGAAGCACTGGTCATGTCACTCCCCTACTAAATGCATTTCTGTTGTCTCTTATTACCTTGAGGGTAAAATGCTGCCTGGTGTTTAAAGCTTTTTCATAGCCTGGTTCTAATCTATCTTTGTTGTTCCACAAATAGCCCCCCTCCCCTTTTTTCACTCTATGGTCTAGGCAAACACCTTTTTCCTGTAACATTTCATTTAGTTTTTTTTGCTTAGACTTGTGCCAGGAATGCACATCTTCCTCACTTCCACCTCTTAGAATCCCTAGTTGAATGATGGGCAAACTTTTTAAAGAGGGGGCAAAAGGGAAGGAAATGCTCATCTGTCATTCTGTTTCTAAGACAACTCTTTCAAAGTTTCATTGTATTGTATCCTACTCGTATTCATCAGATTAGGAATAATGTCGCACAGCTGGATAGAACATTTCAGGGGGCTACATCTGGCCCACCGGCTGTAGTTTGTCCATCACTGCCCTAGTTTATTTCAAAGTTCAGCTCACCTTTTACACAAGCCCTTTCCCAATACTATACCTCTCTCCAATCACTATTGATTTACTGTCAAAAAACCCAGAAGTCCCCGCCCCCCTAAGGAGCTTACTTGTTTGTTTTTTTAAACCCTTACCTTCTGTCTTAGAATCAACAATATGTATTAGTTCCAAGGCAGAAGGAGTAGTGGTAGGCAATGGAGGTTAAAAGACTTGCCTAGAGTCAAATAACTAGAAAGTGTCTGAGGTCAGATTTGAACCCAGGATCTCCTGTCTTTAGGCCTGACTCTTAATTCACTGAGCTCCTTGGTTGTTTGCTTTGTTTTTGCTATACTTCCTGTGCAACAAGAGGAGAGATACATGTGAGCATAAATTGGAGGTTAAAATACTTGCAGAACCTATATCATAGGTTGTTAGAAAGAGATTGTATGTAAAATGTTTTGTACTTTACATTAAATCCATATATAAATATCAGTTATTATTATTATTCTGTGATACCAGACATTAGAAGACAGATACTAAATTATCTTATTTTTATAGCAAGCATTTGTTTTCATAAACCCAATCTTTTCATAAATAATTCAAAATTAAACATTTTTAATGCTTTCTGAACTGTGGTTTACTATTTGGTCCTATTTCCAATTGAGCTGGTAATTTTAAAATAATTTGCTATGTGATAGCACTACTAATATGTGATTTATTTTAACATAGCTATGTAGATAGTACTTAAAAATCACATTTGATTCTATGAAGTATCTAAATAGGTCTTTATCACATGAGTGTTATAATGTAGTTTTATATAAGTTTTTCAGGAGAGCTACAATCAAATATAGTCAGTATAATACTTACAGAATTCTGCTTTAATTTTCTTCTTGTGGAAATACACTTTTAGCTTTTTGAATTTCAGCATTAAGGACAGAATAACTGTCCTTGAATATTGTATTAAAGTAATCCTATGCATATGTGAAAATATTCTCTCAGGTTTGTTGCTCAAAATCTAACTTTATTTTTAAAATCTGCATTTGTTTTCTAGAACTAAACTGAGGTATTTAAAACTTAAGAAATACCTGAAAGAAATATGTGAATCAGAAAGAAAAGCCCATGTTCGAAACCAAGAATATTTAAAGCAATGTCATCAAATTCAGGCCAATATTGGAAGCTTCACTGTAAATACAGACAAACTTCAAAAACTGAAGGTAATGTGTTGTTATATGGCTTTTACTCATCCACTTTCAAAAATAGGAAGTAATAGGAAATGATTCTCAATCAGTTACTGAGCATTTGTTAAGGACCTTCTATGTGATATAATGTCTAGAGAGCTGGACTTGAAATCAGGAAGAAAGACCTGGGTATGATGCTGGACAACTTATTTACCCTCCAAGTAATGTTAAAAAATAATATTTTATTTTTCTCCCATTATACATAAAAATAATTCTTTAAACCTTTTTTTAAAAGTTTGAGTTCTAAATTCTCTCTATTCTTCTAATTCTCCCTCCCTTCCTTTCTACCTTCCCATATCCCTGAGATGATAAGCAATCTGATATAGACTTTTAAGTAAATTTTTTAAGACCAATAAGTTGTAGAGAGGTTATCAACCTCCATCTTTAGAGAATTTCACCACTGAAGAACACCGTAAAGAAACAATAGGTCCAAACTCTATTCCTTCTGCCATAGTAGGTGCTAGAGGTTCTGAGGCAAAAATGATATGATCCTTCTTTTAAGGAGCTAACTTTCTACCAGAGAAAACAGGATGTAAGCATAAAAGTAAATACAAGATAAATATTCTCAAATAATTTGTAAAGAATTTTATTAGGTCACTCAGCAGAGGAGAGAGAACTGGAAAATTGTGGCTCCTCTCTCCAGTCTCTGGAAGTCTTATTTTGTTGAGTTCAGATAAGGGTACCAGCACACAAACTCACATAGGCAATTTCCAGAAAAGAGTAGTCCCAGTTAAGGTTGTTTGAGTTGTGTATCAGCAAGTAAATATAAACATTCAATAAAATTTGTAGGACCCAAAAGAAAAACTTTGGGTGGACCCAAAAAAGACCTAGGTAGGATCTAAACATTCTTTACAGCTATCTGGATTTCTGGAGTTACTAAGGTAATTCTGACCTCTGTTGTAAGCTTTAGGTTGGACAGTTTTCTTGCCATATAAAACTAGGTTCAAGTAATATTAATAAATAATGAAGTATTTTATCCATATTTTCCTTCCTTGGAGATTTTTAAAAGCTGAATATTCTCATAAGCAGAAAGCTTGTTTAAGGTCTTAAAGGAAGTTCATTAAAATAACCCAAATCACTGATTTCCTCCTTTCTACATATCTTGTCTAAAGCTCAATAGAATTCCTTTAAAGAAGAGTTAAGGAGGGGCAGCTGGGTGGCTCAGTGGATTGAGAGCCAGGTCTAGAGACCGGAGGTCCTATGTTCAAATCTGGCCTCAGACACTGCCTAGCTGTGTGACCCTGGGCAAGTCACTTGCCTAGCCCTTACCACTCTTCTGCCTTGGATCCAATATACAGTAAGGGTTTTTAAAAAAAATAAAAAAAATAAAATAAAGAAGAATAAGGGCCAGATTGCTGACAAATTTCTCCCTGGTCAGAGGAATCATTTTGAGGAAGCCTAAGGGGTTATGAATCAGGGGGTTTAGACTTGCATTGGGAAATAAGTATATTTACCCAGTATAGGGAGATTTCTGAGAAATTGAAAGCAGCAACAGGGAAAACTGCATATGGCTGTGTGTATTATAAAAAAATGCCATTGAACAAGTAAGTGGGCAATGTACAGAATGCTGGAACTGGAGTCAGGAAGACTCATCTTCATGAGTTCAATCCTGTTTATCTCAATTCCTCATTTATAAAATGAGGAGAAGGAAATGGCAAAACATTCCATTGTCTTCACCAAGAAAACTCCAAACAGGGTCACGAAGAGTAGCATGATTAACAAACAACAACAATCACAAAAAATCATGATACCTTCAAAATCAGAAAAGCTACATATATCCCCAAGGAGGCAAACTTGGTTAAATAGAAACTTCAGGTAAACTTAATCAGGTTACAAATTTAACTACATTTAGATGTTCACAGTAGACTTCTTGAGAGGGGAAATTTACATATCAACAAAGTAACTAAGAATACTAGCTGTCAGGAAAGGAAAATCCTCCTTTACACAGTTAGGTAGGGGAACTAGCAAATAATGAAATCACTTTGTGAAGCCCAAACTCCCCCTGCTACTTCTACCTGAGGAATGTCAGTTAAAAGTTGCAGGAGGAATGGTTCTGATTCCCCCACAATGGGTGAAATAAATAAATAAACAAACAAACAAACAAACAAACAAACAAACAAACAAACAAATAAATAAATAAATATATGTATTCACTGGCTTCTAAATGAAATTGTTGTTCAGTTATAGCAGTATTGTATGATGATCAATTGTCAATGACTTATCAGCAATGCAAGGATCCAAGACCACTCTAAGGGACTCAGGACGGTTCTACCACCATAGAAGGAACTGAAGAAGTATGAATGCACATCGAAGCATACTTTTTCACTTTAGGAATTTTTTCTTGAAAGTGCAATGTCTTCTTTTACATAATAGACATGGAAATATGTATTGCCTGATAGAACAGATATATCTATGTCACATTACTTGCCATCTTGGGGACGGGATANTATATATATGTATAGAGAGAGAGAGAGAGAGAGAGAGAGAGAGAGAGAGAGAAGGAGTTGGGGAATTAACTGGATATTTTAATGTAACAAATAAATCAGTATTTAAAATGTAATATATGTATATATTACATTTTTAAATACTCATTTATATATATATTACATTTTTAAATACTCATTTATATATATATATATTACATTTTTAAATACTCATTTATTTGTTACATTAAAATATCCAGTTAATTCCCCAACTCCTTCCCTCCCCCATTAGAGAAGACATCATTTGACAAAAATTATTTATATCTTATGTCTATTTTTCAGTTTTTTCCTCTGGAGATAAACATACATAGTACACAAGTCATTCTTCAAATAATATTTCTGTCCCTGCATATCATGTTGCTCATTTCACTCTTCAAATATTTCATATTTTTTCCATGTTTTTCCAAAATTAACCTATTCATCATTTCTTAAGGCACAGCAATATTCCATCCCAATCATATGCTACAACTTGTTTAGCCATTCCCCAACTGATGGGCCTCCCTTCAATTTCCTTTTTTTTTTAAACACTTACTTTTCATCTTAGAATTAATACTGTGTATTGGTTCCAAAGCAGAAGAGTGGTAAGGGCTAGGCAATGAGGATTAAGTGATTTGACCAGACTCACATAGCTAGAAAGTATTTGAGACCAAATTTGAATCCAGGACCTTCTGTCCTGGATCTCAATTGGCATCTCTTCAATTTCCAGTTCTTTATCACCATAGAAATATGTTTTAGAACATATTAGTTCTTTTTCTTTTTCCCTGATCACCTCAAGAAATCAATCTAATAGTGGGTCAAAAGGTATACACATTTTTAAATTAATAAATGCTTGTTTATTGGAAATAATAAAAACATTTGATCAATTGGTAATAAAATACTTAAAAAGAAAGTGTCCACCTCACTCATCTTTTTTGTGTTATTTTATTTTAAATTTTCAAATATTTCTAAATATTTTTCCATGGTTACTTAATTCATTTCCCCATAGAAAATAAAAGCAATTTAGGCATATCCCTCTTGAAGGCAGACATTAACACCACAAAACATTAAAGCCAAAATAATATAACAATGACAATTAATATTAAATAATATCAAATATCCTTGTTCCTGGTAACACATTCCCAATTTTCCATTTAATTGACATTTATTTCATCTTGAGTTCCAGCTGTCATGTAGTCCTGTGATCCCTGGAAACATCTTCCTTTGAAAATTCTGGGATAGGCCTCATCTCAGGGCAACTTGGAGGGAGCTCCTCCTAGTATCTACTCTTATGAGGAAAACCAGGGAAATTAACTCAAATATTATTTGTGGGTTCAGTGGGGTGGATAGGAGACAGGAAGGGACAATGGGTAGGACCTTACGGGCCAGAGAACCAGGTTTAACTATAAGGGGAATGACCGTTGACAGAAATGGCAGTTAAGCCTGACTAACTGTCACTCTGCCCCACCCAGCCTGGAATAACCTCAAAGTATTAAATATATACAATGAGAACTTTAAAAAAATAGAAAAACACACAGGGAAACAGTTTAATTGTAATATGAGGAGATAGGCGAGGGGGGCTAGGTGAAACTCTGACTAATTGCCCAGGACTGGAGTCAAAAGGGTAAGATCCTTAGCCAACCTAGCTTCTGCCAGGTTTTGACAGCTTGGCTAAGGGCCTGAGGAAGAGGGCTTGGGTTTGGGATCTCACAACTGTTCCAGAGATGTCTTCAAGATACCAGGAACCAATTCCTTCACAGCTGATGTGTGAACCAGGTAGGGAGAGATGTCTGCAAACTGTCCACCAGAACACAGGTCTCTTCCCTACTCAGAGTTGACTTGCAGGATTGATGTCTTCAGCCTTCACAACCTTCACCACTCTCCAAGATCCCAGGTCAAATAGGGACTGCTGATTGCACTTCTGCTCTGAACCCCTCACAGAACAGCAATGTCTCTTGCTCAACTCTCTCTTCCCTACCCCCTGCATTCTATACAGAATGTCCATGACTTCCAGCCAGGGCTTTCCCTAACATGCTTACACAAATCTGCTTTTAAACTTTTAAAGCCTATACCTATTACATTACTTCTCTAGATCCAAGTCACCTGTAGAGATTTTCTAGTTAATGCTGCCTATATGTAATGTCACCTGTCATTAACAAAAACAATTTAGTACAACTGCCTAAATTTGGTTTTCTAGCAACTAGTTTATATGGTGAAAACCAGTTTAATGTTATGGAGCTAACCTAGTTAACAACAAATAAGAAGAACATCAACTTAGGAACATAATTCAGAAAATTTCAGGTTAACATACCACTTGCCCTTTCTGTCTTGAATCAGAACCCTGTACCTGATATGGACAATACCATCTACAGGTGAAGGAGAAATCTTAAAAAAGACCCATGAGGGCTTGACTTGTAAAATGGTTCCTTCTGTCTCTAAATATTACCCCAGACACTTTAAAACACGGGGAAAAAAAACATGATTTAAAAGTTCTTTACAATCAACTCAATTTTATATGTAAAATCTTTAAACCAGTTTTGAGAACTTATTGCAAAAACATATTCAAAGCTTAAATATCACATTATACACACATGTATATGTACACACACATATACATGTACACTCATCTGTCCAAATTCTTAAGAGATAGCAGGCTAATCTTGTGGTTTTCTCAGTAAAAATTTACTGCTCCATTAAAATTTGAGGCTTTTACATTTTATCCTATCATTTTATCCCTACTTTCATAATTTGTGTGAATATAAATATATATGTATGTTTGTATATCTGTATACACACACATGTATATACACTCAGAACACAGAACAATGTCAAATTATAGTCCCAGGAGATTTTACCTCAAATAGCAAGTTCCATTAATCACTGCTTATTATGTTTCTCATATTGTTGTAAAAATAGTTAACAATAAACACACATATAAGACCCTATTCATCATTTTTAATATGAAGCCCTCCTAGAGCAAAAATCAATCATTAGAAATTAAGAATAATCATATTCTACAGTTTCACACATACAATGAATACATGAGATAGTTCAGTCTCTAGCTACTTGCTATAAATCTCTAGACTAACAGCTATCCATACTCCCTATTAACCTCTAAGACAAAAATAAAATCTCTACATCTAAAGCTTATAGATATTATATTGACTCAAAGATATAAGTTCATTATGGACTATTTCAGGTACAATTTCATAATTTTCATAAGTTGGCCAAACAATCTATCTGATAAGAAATCACTCCTTTTTTTAAAACAGAAACTTGTAAATCCTTTTACTTCAACTCTTAGATGTCCTAATTTCTTCTCAAACCACTTCATTACTTCAGAACAGTGATGGCCAACGTTTTAGAGACCAAGTGCCCCAAATGCAACCCTCATGTCTCATGTGGACCCCCCTCCCCAACCTTACCACAGATGGGGGAGGGAGAAAGTGCTCCCATTGGGTTGCTGGGCTGAGGAGCTGGTCATGTGAGAAATGTTCTCAGGCATGGTGGAAAGGGGGAGGGGAGTAGTCCCCTCCAGCATGTGTGCCATAGGTTAACCAACATGGCTTTAGAACATTATAGCTTGCTGTCAATAAGGCTGGTGAAATATTATGAATCTGCCCACATAGAAAGTGTCCCCATTAATCCATTTTAAAGTAAAATATACTCAAATAAATACTTAACAATTTTCAAACATTATGTCACATTTTAAACAGCTCTTATAATTTAACAGTATCTAGATTAAAAGAGAAGTTAATTTTCTAATGATTATATTATCCCTGGGTATTATTTTTTAGATTAACAGTTTCTTATGTGATAATTTTCCAGAAATCACAATGCAAGAAATATTAGCAGCCTAACAATAACATGAATAATATTATGAATTTTAAAACATAACATAGGAGGGATGGAGCCAAGATAGCTGCTTAGTAGCAGGGAAAGATGAATCTGCTCTTAGAATCTTTCCAAACCAACCTTTAAAAAGCGTCTCAAAATGACAGGAGTCAAAAACCAATAATAAGACTGGAGTGGGGGCTTTCCTGCAGAAAACAACTTAAAAGGTAAGCAGAGAGAGTCAATTTTCACAGAATAAGGAAGAACTTGAAGTAAAACTGCATACATGAGTGCTGGCCAACCATCCACCACCTATTGCACCAGGTTCTGAGCCTGAGCATAGGCCAACTTTGGGATCTGACGTGCCTGCCTGTACCAACAACAGAGTACCCACATTCCAGGCCCACCCCTTAAAGTCCCAAGCCCTGCCACCAGCCTACAGTGAGGCCCAGAATTCCATAAAGCTTGGACTTTTCAAGCCTGTAAGTATTGGTGAAGCCCTAGACCCAGGGCAAAATAGCTCACAGTGCTAAGTCCAGAAAGCCATCAGCAGAGAAAACAGAATCAGAAGTTTTCAGAACTCTCAGTCCACAGGTGTTGGGAAAATGAGCAAACAGTGAAAGAAACCTAACCATAGAAATTTTCTGTGGTGACAAAGAGCAAAGCACAGAGTCTGTAGGAGATGGTGAGATCCAAGCAACCATATGTGAAATATCTAAGAAAAATGGGAATTGGTCTCTGGCACTGGAAGAACTCAAAAAGGAATTCAAAAATCAAATAAGAAAGATGGAAGGAAAATGGGAAAAGGAAATGAAAGTAATGCAAAAAGAAAATAACAGCTTATAAAGCAAAATTGGTCAAATGGAAAAAGACAATCTAATGAAGAAAAGAATTCCATGAAAGTAAAATGGACCAAATGGAAAAGGAGGATCAAAAGGTCTTGGAAGAAATTCATTTTTTAAAAATTAGAATTGGGCAAATAGAAGCTATTGACTTCATGAGACATCAAGAGACAATAAAACAAAAATCAAAAGAATGAAAAAATAAAAGAAAATATGAAATATCTCATTGAAAAAACAAATGGAAAATAGATCCAGGAGAGGTAATTTAAGAATTATTGGACTACCTGAAAGTCATGATAAAAAAATCCAGATATCATATTATGAGAAATTGTCAAGGAAAATTGCCCTAATATTCTTGAACAAGAGGGCAAAATAGAAATTGAAAGAAACCACAGATCACCTCCTGCAATTAAAAATAATACAAAGCTTTTTGCCAGTGAAATAACATCAATTCAATTGAATGTATTTCTGAATCTCTTCTGTAAGGAATTACCTCATCTATCTATCAATGTGGTATTTTATATTAATTGTACTCAAAAGCCAATATTGAAGGAATTATACTTAATAAAAGATAATTTTTATGGCACTTACTATATACCAGGCACTATGCTAAGTATTTTACAATTATTATGTCAATTGATCCTCATAGCAATCCTGGGAGATAGGTGCTATTGTTATTCCTGTTTTACAGATGAAGAAACTGAGACAGAAATCAAATGACTTGCCCAGAGTCACACAGTTAGTAAGCATCTAAGACAGATTTGTATTTGTATTTTCTTGAACCCTGTAGTTTTTAGGCATATCAACTTAATGCTAAGTATCATGCAGATTTGGCAGTAAGTTCAGATTTACTGCAATTATCCTAATAGGAGAGCACATCTGACTTTAAATGAAATCATTTAGTTTCAAGATGATCTTCAGCCAAATCAAATATGGATTTACAATCAAAATTGATAATATTAAAAAATCTCAGTTTTTCCAAGGGCTGTTAGCTCCCAGGACCTCAATTATAGAGCCATTTTTTTTTTTTTGTTAGCTGACTTTCAGAGATTTTTGATGGCAGGCTCACATCCCCATTGCCTACTTAGAACCCCCGAGGCTTTAAGGTTTGGAACACACCCTTCTAATGGTCTTTCAAGGACAGACTTTTAGTAAGCTATACTCAATTACATATTGCAAATTTATTTCTATAGTTTCTATTTGATAGATGTTATAACTTGATAGGGTATTGTCTGCCAGAAATTGCTAATAGGCATTCCTCCAAAATTTTCTTACATCCTTATCATCTTAATGGAATCAAAAGCTTCTCAAACTTTTTCTAAAACTCTAAACCTTTATTTCCCATTACCCTCCATTCACAGTGTCAGTGCAAAAGGATTCCATCTTTTTAAGGTTCTACTCATTCTCCTCTTATCTTTATTCGTTTAAACTTTCTTTCTTGTTCCCCATCCTCCCTTCCAGTGGACTTTGATTAAAGCCCTACAAACTTCAAAACTACATCTTTTTTGGTGGGGCAGCTACATGGCTCAGGATTGAGAACCAAGCTTAAGAGATGAGAAGTCTTATCTTCAAATCTAGCCTCAGACACTTCCTAGCTCTGTGACCTTAGACAAGTCACTTAACTCCATTTGTCTAGCCCTTATTATTCTTCTGCCTTGGAACCAATACACAGTGTTGATTCTAAAGCAAAAGGCAAGAAAAACTACATCTTTCTTGTTACACTCTCCTCACTTCACTTAATCTTTGCTATTTTTCTTAACTCTATTTTATCTTTTTTCCCCCAACCATAATCTAGTCTTACATTCCATTGAATCTTTCTTATATGAATTTCCTTATATAATACCAATTAATTGCTATACTTTTACTTATTAAGATGCATAGTCAATTTCAATTTAGGAGAGTTTGCTACTAATTTTTACCTAAATAATTAAATTCTGTTGAATCATTTCATATTATTTTCAGTTCTGCTTATTCTCCAGTTGGTGAATTCACCTTCTACTAAAACAATGCATCAGTCACTCTAGGGATGGGAGAGAATAATCCATTTGTGTGCTTTTCATCCATAATCTTAATCTAAGATGCAAACCTCCCTGAAATCTAAGACATTTCAGCAGTTCAAAAACCTTTAAATCAAAACTT
The DNA here is from genome assembly GCF_016433145.1 of Gracilinanus agilis. Taxonomy (NCBI): domain Eukaryota; kingdom Metazoa; phylum Chordata; class Mammalia; order Didelphimorphia; family Didelphidae; genus Gracilinanus; species Gracilinanus agilis. The sequence goes on from NC_058131.1 coordinate 143,327,234, forward strand.
GAAAGTTTACAATAAAATATTACATTTCAGTTACAAATTAGTCTCTAGTTAGCTTATGATGACACAAATTTCTACAAACCAAAATAAATATTTTCTTTCTTTTCTGTATTTTATCTTTGCAATTACAACCTAGGCTTTGAAGGCAGAGAGAGAATGTATCTTGCAGGGTTTTTTTTTCTTTATATATCACATTGATAGTTTAATCAAAAGGACAGTGAGAATAAGTCCCTGCCAATTTTTTAGAGAGAGCTAGGAGAGTTGTTTCAGGTATGAGACTTTATTAATCTTCCCCAGTCTTCTAAATTCCCTTTCTGCTATTTTTTTCCGGCAGTCTTGATAGCTTAGCCAGGTATTTTCCTTCAATAATCTCCAAGGTAAATAAGACTTTGTACATAAAAGAGAACTTTGGAAGTGGAATCCTCAGTCAAAGCCCACTTTGCTGCCTACCCAATTCATTTGGAGTTGTCCTAAGTGAACTAGTATATAACTAATTTTGGGCCAACAGTTCATCAGAGTTTTTTAATCAACTATAAAAATATCTGATAAAACAGTACCAGTCCTTCCCTAGCAGATCATGAGGTTTAAGTGGCAACCCTTGCTTTCAAGTCCTAGATAATAATACCATGTCTGCCAGGATCTCAGGGCAGTTGCCAGCTAGTCTCAGATCAGGTATTATAGGAGGGTTAAAGAGAAATACTATGTTTGACGTGAACCCAGGGCACTCACTAGGTCCTCACTATATCTGATTTAATCCCATTTTTGGCAGTCTTACCTACCTGAGCTTAATCTTGAAATCACTTAGCTTCTATGTTTTTGGAAAACTTCAGGTTGACTTGGACCAACCATTAGGTAATTCTACTTTTGACACCATAATTGTTAGGGAAGAATAAACCTGAAAACCTGAAAAAAATTTTATAAAGAATTTATTAGGTCACTCAGTGGAGGAGAGAGAGCCAGAACAATGGGTGGCTTCTTCCTCCAGTCTCTCTGAGTCACAGAGAGTTTAAACGAAAGGACCAGCATATGAACTGCATGTAGGCAGTTTCCAGAAAAGAGCAATTCTCAGGTAATTGCTTGAGATGTATGTAACAGCAGATTAGTACCAACATTTGGTATAATTTTGGAAACCCAAAACAAGACCTAGGTGGAATCTAAGTATTCCTTGCAGCAACCTGGCTTCCCCGAGATTAGTATGACCTCTTTGATAAGCTTTGGGCTTTTTTAGCTACATAAAACTAAGTTCAAACAATATTAAATAACGCAGCAATTTCCCCATAGAATTTAAGGTCTTTCACAATCTTACTACTTTATCTCCTCCTAGGTTGATCATACACTACTTTTTCTTCATGCTTCAGCAAAATTCTCCTACTTCATATTATGCAAGTCATCCTATTTCCTGGATTATTGTTTGTTTTCCCTCCTTACCCCAGTTCAGCTTAAGTGTTTCCTTATTATACAAGTTTTTTTCCTCACCTATCCCTTTCTAGTTATTTTTATTTACTTTGTATCTAATTTGAATGTACTTATCTTTGAACATATTTTTTTTCTCCAAATAGAATGCATGCTCCTTGAGAGGCAGGGATTATTTTCATTTTTGCTTTTGTGTTCCCATCACCTGGCACAGTGCCTGTGACACAGTAGCTATTTAATAAACACTGTGCTAGGACCCAGTGTTTATTGGCCCTCACCCACAACATGGGATAGGCCTAGGCCCCTCCTTTTACAAAGCTCCTTGACAGGGATTAGATTTTCCTAATAGGAGTTCAAACTCCCCCAAGGACACATCTTCCCTGTTGCAGATTTCTGGTCACATGCAGGTGTAAAATTTGCCAACTTTGTAGAGTCTGGGACCCTCTAACTTAATAGATTTCTGAAGATTTCTTGAGTCACTGTGTCCTCCCCCAGGATCTGCTCTGATGACTAGATGGGTTTCCACATGGAAAGGAGAGGAGTTGGGTCCAGAAGAACAAAGTAGCACTTTAACCTTGTTGCTTATCCTTATTATGTTAGGGTAAAGAAACCTCCTTTTGTTAACGACTGTTCAGTGACTTTCAAGTGCCTCATTTTATCCCAACATTGAACCTGAATTTACAGAGGACTGACATTAGAGCCACCTATACAAACACTTAGTAAATTGAATTGAACATAGACTTTACTTATTTTGATTCTAATATGTTTGACAAGTAGAATTTCCTTGTTGACAGTCTTGTTTGAATGTTCTTGCCATTGAAGTCTAAATTTTTTGGTTCTAGTTAAAGAATATAGTAGTTTTGGTGGCAAAGGGGGGGAGAAAAAGAGGAACAACTTAACCTTAACAAATTTTCCTTCATTTTTGATTTTGTGGGTCATGATTTCTTTTTTAACCTGAAATAACTTATTTGGGCATTGCAAGCCTATAATTATTCTAGGCTCTTCTTTCTTGGCACTTTACAAATGATGCATGTCCCTGAAGAGTAGCAAAATATATAGGAATTATAAGAATCCTCCTTGATGTACTTTTCATTGGTTAGCCATTTTTTAGAAAGTGTCCGTAGGATTAAAAATTAAGATTTAGGGGGCAGCTAGGTGGTCAGAGGATTGAGAGCCAGGCCTAGAGAGAGAAGGTCCTGGGTTCAAATCTGGCCTCAGATACTTCCCAGCTGTGTGACCATGGGCAAGTCACTTAACCATCATTGCCTAGCCCTTACCACTCTTGTCTTGGAGCCAATACATAGTATTGATTCTAAGATGGAAGGTAAGGGTTTTAAAAAAAGTCATATTATTATTTTTATGAGTTATTCTGAATTAAGAGGTAGATGGTAAATAGTAGTTCTACATAGCTACAGCCTCATTTTGCAAAAGTATTGAAAATTCCAGCTAAAAGCTATGTATTCTCTATAAGTAGTCCAAATATTTAGAAACATTCAGAGATTTGCTTTTTAAAAAAGTTTTTCTGTTGTATGATTTCATATAGTCATAGCTTTAGATTTTAGGTAATAATGACTCATTTCTATGTCTAGTTTTGCAAATGTCTTTACATATTTGATCTTATTTTATATTTATGACAATTCTATGAAGGAAATACTATAATTATCCCCATTTTTCTGATGATGAAATGGAGGCCAGGGGTAGTTAAGTAACTTGCTCAGGATCATTACTAGTAAGTTTCTGAGATCAGATTAAAATTTAGGTCTTCTTGATTCTGAGTCCAATGCTTGATCCATTATGCCCACTTTGCCTTCAGATACATAAAAAGTTGTTTTGTTATATGGATAAATGAGTATCTATTTGAGTTCCACCAAAAACATCAGTGAAAAAAACTTAGTAGATTTGTTGTTATTCATTTTGTTTTAGTCATGTCTGACTCTTCGTCACCCACTTTGGGGTTTTCTTGGCAAAGATACTGGAGAGGTTTGTGATATCCTTCTCCAGCTCGTTTTAAAAATGGGGAAACTAAGGGAAATAGGGTTAGCATCAAAAAAAAGCATACAGTTAATAGGGATGTGAAACACTAAAATTAGCAAAGCTTCCCAAGAGAAATTGTTGAAACTCCCAGAGCTCTGCCTAATATGAGTTACTGTCTCCTAGTTATTGTCTTTTAGAATTAGAATATTGTTGTAGAGCCATTAAAACATAGTAATTAAAAATTTTCGTTGGTTATACTCTATTCTTTTTCGAGTCTGTAAAAAGAGAGATTTTTCTCTGCTTTTCAAGAATATAAACAATGTTAAATAAGTGAATCTCCAGATGATATTGATCTTGACATTTTTAATCATGACTATGGTGGCTCTAACTTTGTCTTCTGCTAAGAGTACTGGTTATATATGCAAGCTAGTGAGTAATATCCCATGATTCTGTTGTTATTTCTTAAATAATAGCTGACATTCATTTTCCTTAATCTAAATGCTTCATGCATAAATAAGCTGGAATAATTTTTTAGTGTTTAAAAAAATGTTGTAATTTCTTAGTTATATCTATATACCATTTCACTGATGTGTTTTGAAGACATCATACCTTCTTTGTACCTCTCTTAAACACTTAAACATACTTTGTATTATATTTATTTGTGAACTTATCTTTTTCTTCCTTGTAGATAAACTAAGTTCTTAAGGGGAAGGCCTACTTATTCACCACTTCATGCATATCATAGTTCCTTGCACATAATAGGTATTTATTAATATTTGTTGAATTCCATTTCACTTGGAAATTGGTCTATCTGATTTTTAAAGTGTCTTTTTTAATCTAGTCAAATAAACACTGCAATTACCTACTTGCTAGTGATATGATGGAAGAACAGACCTAAGAGAAATAATAAAAGTTGAAACTAGAGTGAGGAATAGTGTTAAAAGTTTTTCCTTCTCTGTCTCCCAACTTTGTAACTAATTTTAAAGTTCTTTACTTACTTCATTAATAAATTAAATTCATTTTACTTTAATTTTCATTTATAGGTAAAAGAAAATAAAAAGAACAAAAACATGAAATATGATGGTACATATAACCCTATGTTTCTGATTAAAAATTGTTTTAAAATGGCTATAACTTTAACAAGATTGTAACAGAATTATCCTATTTGTTTTTAGGACTTCTCCTGGACTAATTTCCTGCTTATTTATTGGGGTTTTATTGCTGTTATTCCTGTTGCTGTTTATATCCTCAGTCCAAATTCAGCAAATGTTTATTGAACCTTTACTTCATGCAAGGCACTATGCCAGCTATACATTGTGGTACAAAAATGACTTTGACTCCTGACTTCAGGAGAATTTATACTTTCCCTCACAGGAAGTTAAAATCTATAGCAACAAAATTTCTGTGAGGCACACACATTTTCAGTAACAATAAATTACCAATAAATGCAACTGAGGCACTAAGAAAATGAAATCATTATGATTCTTCTCCTTATAATTATAACTGTATATATATCAAATTTTAATAGTACTTTTGATCTCTTAATAATATGTTTAGTTAATTTGGAAAGTATACTCAAAATAACATTAATAACTTACTGAAGGGGCATACACATTCAGTGGTTATCAAAATTTATAAATGTAGAATTATACAAATATAAAATACAGTGAACAGTTATATAGTGATTATTGAGAGTTGATCATGAAGTATGAATATGAGGAAGCAGAAATAGAATGAACACAGAGATCACAGGGACCATATAGAGTTAAAAGTAATTTCAGAAGCCATTTAGATCAGTCTATCCAATTAACAAATGAGGAGACTGATATGTAGAGAGTTAAAGTGACTTGCCTAGGATCAAACCTCTAGTTAGTGTCTGAAAGATTTGAATTCTGGTCTTCCTGACTCTTTAAGTCTAATTATCTATTCATTATAGGATGATGGTAGATATAGTTAAGGAAAAGAGGAGGTGTGATAAAATGAAGGACTGTTTTTAATAAATAATGAGGAAAAAACAATAGTTAATTGAAAGAAATTAAGATACCAAATCATTAGCATTTATTAAACACTAGCACTTATTATGTACCAGTCACTGTGCTAGATGCTGAGGATATAATTACAATGAATAGAATGATCAATAATGGTCGGATAACACTAGTGATTCTGTCAGAAACAGAATTTTTTGTTAGCCTTTAGAAAAGCATTACCTAAAGGAAAGCTATTTTAGATGCACTAGTCTAAAAACTTGCTAGACATTTAAGTTTATGTATATAGTCTTCATATTGTACTGTATTAATGTATTTTTTAGTAGTAAGTCATGAATGGAATGGAAAAGTTGTATAATCAGACTTAGTGTGTATCTAGCAAAATACTCTGTTTAGTGTGCAAGCTAAAAAGTTTACATAAATAATATCAGTTATAATGTTACCTTCTGGGTCATTTTAATAACCTGGATTTTATTAAAGCTATATTTTGCAAAATAACATTTGAGAGATTATTTATGGATGTGTTTGGGATTGGAAGATACTGTATAGACAGAAATAATTTGAGACCCAAAGTAGTGAGAGTTAATAGTAAGGAATATGGCCTGATGGAAATATATTGGAAGGAAAGAAAGTAGAGTGGGCTGCTTTTTGTGGAGAGAGAGGAGCTTCATTAAGATACTATGAAAATAAAATTAATAAAAGCTATGATACCTGAATGGAGAAAAATTGAGAAAATGAGATAGTTTTCAAATTTAGGCAAATAAGAATGTGGCCCCTGAAATTTCATCTGATGCTCAGGGCTCGAGTAGAAAAGGTTTTGGAAGGATTGCTGTCAAGTATACAGCATTGATTATATTCTATGTATGAATATGTTACATATTCATTAGTTAATTAGTAAAGTTAATTTGAAAAATAACTTACTAACTAGCTGAAGGGGGACATATATTGAGTTGTTATTACAACTTATAAATATAGAAATATAAATCCAAATATTATATAATCCAGTGAATAATAATATGGTGATTTTTTTGAATTATTGAGAATTGGTACTGAATTATACATTTTAATAGTTTAAAAATGCACTAAGACTTTTGGGATAATAAGTCTCTCTCTCAGTCTCATTTATCTATCTTTATCTGAACCTGTTATATCACTACTCATTGATATAACTCCTAATAATACAGATCTGCAACTGTTTTGCCACCTGAGAGTTGTTGGAGAGCTGCCTTCGTCCCCAGAAGTTAAGGGACTTGTATAAGTTCATACAGCCACTTTGTGTCAGAAGGGGCCTTTTGTCCTTTATACTACTATGCTACCTTTATTGTGTGTGCAAATCACAAGGCTGGGAAATAGTAAAGAATTTTTGTAGGAGCTCTGTTCTTCAGAGTGGAAAATCACATTTTCTACTAGTCATCAATTCTGGTTCAAAATGTATAATTTCTATTTATTATGTTAATTTAGAAAAAAAAAAGTACCTACCATTCAGTAAATCTTTCAAATGCATTGATATCAATTCTAACTGGACTTCTGTATGTGCTTTTCTACCCCCATTTTCAAGTCCTTGTATTGCCATCAGTTTACATTTAGTAGGGTAGAATGAGTTGCATAAAACACTTGTCTATTGAGAATAGACACTGTCTTTGGCAATTACTACTCAGAAATGGTTGAACAGAGAAGGTAAAAAATTGGCATGATTCCAGTGTGCATATAGTAAGGTTTATAGAAATGACTATAACTAAATTTAAAGGTCATAAAGTAGGTAAAATTTTCTGTATGGAAGTAAATAAGAAAGTCCTTTTTGACCAACACAATTTTATTACATGCTTATTTTTAGTATTTTTCTTTTAAAAATATCTTTTAAATCTGTACGGGATATCCATTTTTAGCTATATGTGCTAAGAAAACTAAGTAATATGTTTGAAGTAATAATTACTGTATCTCAAGAAGTAAATTAATAATTACTGTATCTCAAGAAGTAAATTAATAATTACTGTATCTCAAGAAGTAAATTCTCTTTCCTTAGTTGCCTTTTTAAAAAATCTTCTTCCTCTTGGTTAGTTCTTTTAAAAATTGTAATTGTTTTGGAAATCTAAAAATGATATACACTTGAGGTTATTAATTTCTTTTATATTCATAGCATTCTTTAAATTTTTTTAAAGTTTCAACAAAATGGGGAAGGAGATGAACTAAAATATTTCAAGGAACCAAATCTATTTCAGACATTATTACCTATTTTATATTTGAAAATAAGGTATAGATTTTGTCCTTTATTAGATTAAAATCTGAGATATAAGCTTTGTTGTTTATCAGTCAGATATATATATACACACACATATATATATATACATAGACATATATATTTTAATTGTAATGGAGTATAGCTAATTTTTTTTAATGTTTTGCTATATGTTTATAAAGGACTACAGTCTTGAATTATGTTTTAAGATTTTAATTAATGACATACTGAAGCAATGCTCTTTTGCCCTGTCTTTAAGCAGAAATCTGATTATTTCACTTTAATTAGAAATGTATTAGCGACTAAGATGTCTTTCTGTAGTTATTTATATTAGCAAACTTATACTTTATGCTTCCGCTTTATTGTAAAATAGTGCAATAAAATATAAGTTTGTGGATAAGAAGGCAATTGCTATATAGCTTTGGCTATGCAGTATCAAACATTTGATATGGCATCATAGAATATAGACAGGACCGAATTTTTTATTTGATACAAAGCCAAACTTACTGAAAAGATAGCCACTAGTTTTTTTTATATGATCCCCAAACAAATTTATCATCTTCAGCTGCTTCTTATATCAAAGTTTTAGTTACTTTTTTAAGTGATGACAGAAAACTCAGTAAACTTTTTTTAGAGTGGAAATGCATATAAAATTTTATGAAATGGGCTCCTCATCTGTAAAATGAGGAGATTAGAATAGATAACTTCTATAAATTGTGATTTCATGAATTCTTGGAACCTTACATGTTGTTTGATATCATTAATTTTCTGAGATAAGAATTTCTGACAACAATAAGCTTTCATTTTCTGTACTATAAAGAACTGATAAAATAGCTATTTATTGATCATAACATTCAACACAAGATTTTTAGTATTGGCTTTTTTTGTATTTAGAAGGAATATGAAACTCAAATCAAGAAGATGCATCTATTGACAAAAAATAACCTGGGAAAGAAAGGCATACTTCAAGACAATGATGAAAAGGTACTTAAAAAGTTAAAATAAATAACTTTTATCTTAATGATTTCTGAAGTACTAATAATTTAAAATGAAGATTTTAGTAAAAATAATTTTGTTGCAAAATACATTTTGACTAAATCTCAAATGAAACAATTTAAATGACTGATTTACTGAAAGACAATTCTGTTAACATAAAGAACAAAAATAAAAGAAAGAAAAACAATGTCTTCTGGTTTACCTTTTGATTTTGCTAGAAAAGAATGGTTTTATAAATTCTGAAATGCATTCTAAATGAAAAGTAAACAAAATGTGTTGTTTTGATGCTTGTTTTGTATTTATAATTTTGTACATTTTGACATTTTTCACAGAAGAAGTGAAAAAATGATTGCATATCTAAGCAACAGACAAAAAGATTGACAAGGAATACTTAAATATATTCTGCTATATATCTGCTGTAATGCAGGCTTCTAATCCTTCTTCCTATCTCCATATAAATGATACAGTTCAAGACCATAGATGTTTTCTTCACTAAAAGCAGTAAAGCTCTTTTAGATGAAATGTCTAAAAACATCTTGTAATAACTTGGAGCATGCTGGCAAGAGTAGTCACTTGTGACTATGTGTGAAACCCCCTCAGCTAGTCGATATTGTAATAAGCAAAAATGGTAGCATCACTCCATTATTCAGAAAAGCCAACAGCATGCTTGTCCCTTAGGCTACAGCATTCATTAAGAAAAGCTTACTGGGCTGAAAGCTGGAAACAGATGATAACGGGATATGATTTTCATATTTAATGCATTCCTTGGAAGAGTATGTGTGCTGCAGATTGATAGAAGAATCAACTGCTACTTTACTAAAAGACTTTCTAGTTTGCCCTATAGCTACCGATGGAATCATTCAGCCAAGAAATTAACTTTTTCTCCTTTTACCTGCTTTATATATCTGCTAAGCAGGCTGCCTGGCTGCCAGTAAATGTTATTATGCAGTTAACTGTTTGGTATTTAAGACTCTTATCAGAAAAGAAACAGAGGCCACACTATTTTGTTTTTATAGTAGAGGGAAGGTTTCAGTTTTTCTTTCTTCAGTGCATTAGCAGGCATTAATCTCAGTTTATAGGAAGTTTTTTTTTCCTTTCCCCATAGATTAAAAAGTTAAAAACATTGAATTTAGAGCATTCTTTAAACTATAAGATACAAAGCAACGAACTCCAGCAACCTTGACCTGTCTAAAAAGGCCTTTAATGACAAATGATTCATATTACATTAGATGTACACAAAATAGGATATGTAGTACTGGCCTCCTGAACTATTGAGCAGGTTTTCCTGTTTGGCATTGCATTTGACCATGAAATAATTGACATGTTTTAAATCTAAATCATTTTATTTCTTCTTGACCATTCTTGATACATGGATTTTTAGTATTGCAGTGTCGTTGACACTTAAAATATGGGGTGGTTTTTCTATTTGCAATCTTGAATTTTTAGCCTACACAAAATGTTTTTGTTTTTTGTCTTTTCTTCAACTCTTAGTTCAGTACCTGACAAAGAGTAATTGCTTAATAAATACTTATCATTTAATTGATTTCTTACATATATCCTTTAAAGAACTGGAAACAAGTTATTGTAGGTTTACTTGTTTGGGAACAAATCAAACGTGTTAACATCCTTTAAAATATTGTTATAGGGCAGCTGGGTAGCTCAGTGGAGTGAGAGTCAGGCCTAGAGACAGGAGGTCCTAGGTTCAAACCCGGCCTCAGCCACTTCCCAGCTGTGTGACCCTGGGCAAGTCACTTGACCCCCATTGCCCACCCTTACCACTCTTCCACCTATGAGACAATACACCGAAAGTACAAGGGTTTAAAAAAATATATATTGTTATAGTTAGAATAGATTGGTTTTTATTTATATTTGAGAGTATCTTCTCTAAAATTCTTTTAATTGTTTAATCCTAGAATTCTGAGCCAAAATAAGAATTGAGCTATATTAACTTTGTAAATAAATTTATAATTTATCTTGTAAAATTGGACACAGATTTAAAATTAAATATATTTGATGGCATAATTCATTTTTTGGGATAGAGACTAGATCTTTGATTTCATTGACCATGTTGGGGAAAGTGTGGCACATGTGGTGGGGTGTGCTGGAGGGGACTGTTCTCTTCCCTCTCTCCACAGCACCTGAGGATATTTTTCACATGCTCTGCCCCTCTGCCCAGCAGTTGAATGTGTGAGCACTTCCACCCTCCACTCTGTGGGGTCGTGTGGAGGGCTCATAGGCAGCTTGAAGTTGGATTTTGGTCACATGATCTCAAAAAGGTTCGCCAACACTGGCGTAGAGTTCCTAGTAAGGAAACATCTTTCACTAATGCAAGTCTGTCGTTTCTTTACAACTTAAAAGTCTTTGTCTGGAGGAACTGAGAAGTTAGGATACTTCACCAAGGAAAGCCAATACAATATGTGTCAGAAGCAGGGCTTGAATCTAGGCCTTCTTGACTTTAAGTTTGGCTTTCCATCCATTAAATGCCACACAACATCTGCATGACATCCTTGTGGTTTATTAATTTCTGAACAATTTCTTATAATACAGATTATGCTCTATAGCTTAAATTTTAGACTCATTTGAATAGCCATATCAATTAGCTTGTTATCAGAGTCTACAATTCACTGTTTTCAAGGCCCAGTATAAAACCTCACTACTTCAACTCAAGTCTAGAAAAAGAATTCATATGATACTGTAAGAAATACTGTTGGGAATATAATAGTAAATATGATACAGTCCTTTTCCCCAAGAAGCTTATATTCAAGTAGATGAACTACCCTCCAAAGTAGTATGTGAGTAATGCTATGAGTGGTAGAAAGAGCTTTAAAAGTTTCTAGGAATGAAAGTATACTTCTAGTGGAGGTCAGTGGGGGAAGCTTTAAGGAAGATTGTATTTGAGCTGAGCATTGAAGGATGAAGGACTCAGATGTTCTTAGGCAAAGGCTCAGAAGCAAGAAAGTGCAAATCATCTACAGAGATGAATACTTCAATTAGGCTGCTGTAAGAAACTGGAAGTAATTTCTCCTTTTTCTAAATTTTTATATTAATTTATACTTCTTGCATGGAATTTATCATATTCTGCCTTATATTATTATTTGTGAATATGTTGTAGCTGAGATTAGATTATAGTCTTCTTTAGTGCAGCAATTTAATCTTATTTGTCTTCAGGATGGTAACCAGGATAACTTGGGCATAAAGAAGAGAAAGAGAACTTAGGTTAAAGGAAGAAAACATTGTTTGAGACTGATTATTTGGGGAGGCATATTGTTACTTCGCAACAAATGCTTCTTAAATGTTTGCCCTTTTTGGCAAATCCACAACCATACCAGAAAATGGAAAATAACTTAATATATTTGAAAACGTGTTAGAATGAAATTTTAGATATAGTTAGCTGGTTCTTGGCATCAGATGCTCAGGAAAACCATTGCTTCAGAGCCTCAGAGTATGTGAGTAATTGTAGATATTTCTCTATGCCTATTAGAAATCTATGGCTTTGAGCCCACAGTTAGTACCAAAAGTTACCTCAAATTTCAGAGCAGCAAAAAGTCAGGATCTTGGTCTTTTATTGTTTATAGAAAGAAATCTATCTTCCTTGCTTGGATTAAGAGATTTTTGTCAGTATTTCCTGACTTCTGCGATATATATATCATGTGAGACACATGAAGTCACAGGTTAAAGGGAGCAATTTTGGGAACCAGCGTCTGTAAAGGGACATTACTTTCTCTCCAGGACCAGTGTAAAAGGAGGGAATCTTTTAGATGGATACTTTACCTATGACCTCATAGCTTTTTGTTTAAATAGTAGGAATGAGAAGACACTGTATGTCTTAGGAATTCATGGTTAATAATGAATAAGGAACCACTGGGGGTATTAAATAATCAGTGTAAAGAAATACTTTTTATAGGTGTATGAAAAAATGTGTATCTCCCTATTTCCAATATAAGTTTCTTTAAAAACTAAAATTGTATGGTATATGTCTGTAGAAGATATACAGGAAATAATTCAGCACAGTGCTAAGGGAATCTTAATTACTTTTTTGGAAGGGGAGTAATCAGTCTGTTTCCCTTATGCTTAGAATTTAGAATGATTTAGCAGAAGGCAGAGAAATCTTTCTCTTTATTTTACATTATTTTGGTAAAGTTTGCATTTCACTTTTTTTGTCATGCAAAACATAGTTCCATATTAGTCATGCTGTAAAAGAATATACAAGTTAAACAAAAAATAAAGAAAATGTGAAAAATATGCCTCAGTTTGTATTCAGTGTTCATTAGGCTTCTCTGGAAGTGGATAGCATTTTTTCATTATGGGTCCTTTGGAACTGTCATGGATCATTGTCTTTTTAAAAAAATATATATTTACTAATTTTTCCACAATTATATGTAAAAACAATTCTTAATAGTCATTAAAAATTTTTCATTCCAAATTCTCTCTTCCTACCTTCCCTCCTCCCTCCGTGAGAAGGCAAGCAATTTGATATATGCAGTCATGCAGAACTTATTTTCATATTAGTCATGTTGTGAAAGAGGAAACAAACAAAAGAAAGCAAGGAAAATAAAATCATTTGTTTTTAAGTATGCTTTGATATGCATTCAAATTCTATCAGTTCTTTTTCTGGAGGTGGATAGCATTTTTCATCAAAAGTCCTTCAGAACTATCTTAGATCATTTTACTACTGAGAAGAGCAAAGTTATTCACAGTTGATCATTATATAATATTGCCGTTTCTATGTACAGTGTTCTTCTGGTTCTTCTAATTTTACTTTGCATCAGTTCATGTAATTCTTTTCAAGTTTTTCTGAAAGCATCTTGTTTGTTACTTCTTATAAAACAATAGTATTCTATCATAATCATCACTACTTATTCAGCCATTCCCCAGTCGATGAGCATGTCCTCAATTTCCAATTCTTTGCCACCACAAAATGAGTGCCTATAAATATTTTGATAGATATAGTTCCTTTTCTTTTTCTTTTTTGTTTTTTTTTGTCTCTTGGGCATACAGACATAGTAGTGGTATTGCTAGGTGTCATGGGATATACATAATTTAGTATTCTTTTGGACATAGTTCCAAATTGTTTTCCAGAATGGGTTGGATTAGTTCACAATTCCCTCAACAATGTATTAGTATTTTAGTTTTCCCATATCTCCAACATTTGTCATTTCCCTTTTCTATCATATTAATCAATCTGATGGGTATGGGGTTGTACCTCAGAGTTACTTTCATTTGCATTTCTCTAGTGAAAAATTATTTGGAAGGGGCAGCTAGAAGACTCAATGAATAGAGCAACTTGGCCTGCAGATTGGTGATCCTGAATTCAAATCTGGCTTCTGACACTTCCTAGCTGTGTAACCCTGGGCAAATTACCTAACTCCATTTGACTAGCCTTTACTGCTTTTCTGTCTTGGAATCAATACTTAATATTGATTCCAAGACTGAAAGTAAGGTTTTTTTTTATTTTGTTTTTTTTTTTAAAGTGATTTAGAGTATTTTTAACATGACTATAGGTTGGATCATTTTATCTGAAAACTACCTGCTCATGTCCTTTGACCATTTATCAATTGTGTTCTTATAAATTTGACTCAGTTCTCTATATATTTGAGAAATGAGGCCTTTATCAGAAAAACTTGCTCTAAAAATGTTTTCACAGTTATGATTATTAACCTTGTATTTCCTTCCATCCCGTTTCCCTCCTCTTTTATCCTGTTCTCTCTCTCCTTTTACCTTGTCCATCCTCAAAATGTTTTGCTTCTGACTACCACTTCTCCTAATCTTCCCTTCTTTTTATAAAGCATCCTCCTTCTCTAATCCTCTTCCTCTCTTGTTTTTTTGTAGGGTAAGATAGATTTCTATATGCAGCTGAACTCTTTTTTTGAGTCAGTTCAAGTGAGAATAAGGTTCAAGCTTCCTTCTCCACTTCCTTTATCTTCCCCTGTACCATAAAAGCTCTTTTACACCTTTTTTATGTCAGATAATTTGCTTTATTCTACTTCTCATTTCCCCCTTCTCACAATACATTCCTCTTTCTTACTCCTTTATTTTAATTTCTTAGATAAATCTCATTATATTCAACTCATACCCATGCTCTTTTATGTATACTCTTTCTAACTGCCCTAATAATGATAAAGTTCTTAGGAGCTGAAAGTATCATCTTTCTGTGAAGGAATGCAAACAGTTTAATAACCTTATTGAATTTTTTATGATTTCATTTTCTTGTTCACCTTGCTGTGCTTCTCTTGAGTCTTGTATTTGAGAATTATATTTTCTGTTCAGCTCTGGGTTGTTTTTTGTTTTTTTTGTTTCTTTTAATTGGTAATGCTTGAAAGTCCTCTATTTCATTGAACATTCATTTTTTTCTCTTGAAAGATTATACTTTGTTTTGTGGGGTAGGTGATCCTTGTTGTAATCCTACCTCTTTTGCCCTGTAGTATGTCATATTTCAAACCCTCCAGGTCTTTAATGTAGAAGTTTTGAAATTTCATGCTATCCTTATTGTGACTCCACCTTATTTGAATTGTTTCTTTCTGGTTGCTTTCAATATTTTCTCTTTGACTTGGGAGCTCTAGAATTTTGCTATAATATATTCCTGGGATTTTCATTTTAGAACCTCTTTTAGGATGTAATGAGTAGATTGTTTTTATTTTCACCTCAGGTTCTAGAGTATCAGGAGAATTTTTCTTGATAATTTCTTGAAAGATTATATCTAGGCTCTTTTTCTGATCTTGGCTTTTAGATAGTCAAATAATTCTTAAATTATATCTCCTTAATCTATTGTCTAGGCCACTTGTTCTTCTGATAAGATATTTCACATTTTCTAATTTTTTTATTCTTTTAATTTTATTTTATTGTTCTTTAATATCTAATGGAATCTTTAGTTTCCATTTGCCCAATTCTTATTTTTAAGCAATTATTTGAATTTTTGTACCTTTTTTCCATTTGGCCAAATCCTTTTTAAGGAATTCTCTTCAGTAGAATTTTGTGCCTCTTTTACCATTTGGCTTATATTCTGTTTATAATGTTAATATTTTCTTCATTTTAGGGGAGCCATCTTTACCAAGCTGCTGACTAAAATTTTTTTCAAGATTTTCTTGCTTCAATTTCATTTCTTTTCCTATTTTTTCCTTTAGTTCTCTGATTTTTAAAAATTGCTTTTGAGATCTTCCAGGATGTCTTTTTGAGCCTGAAACCAATTCATATTTTTGTTGAGATTTTGAGTTTTTCAGTTTTGACTTTGTTGTCTTACCAAGTTTGTGTTTTGTTCTCATAGAACCGTGATCAGGATTCTCACTTTCCTTTGGCCACAAACTCTATTGTGTTAGTGCTCCTCTTCACCCCTGGACTGTTAAACTAAACTGTTAGCTGGATCCCCAAATGGGCAATTCAACAGTCTTGCACCTAGTGCTAGCAAAGGGACCCCTATAATCTCTTTCTTTCTCACCAGTTTGCAGACCCGTTACCATCTAAGAGTTCCAGAAGTTGTTGCTGCTGCTGATTCAGTTCCCCTCAAGGCCTGTTGCTAGCTTGCTGTGGTGTTACTTACACTGGACTGTGTTCCACTGTCACCACAGTGCAGCAGACTTTTTCTGTCAACTTTCTAGAGTGTCTTGGGATGGAAAAATTATTTCACTCCAACCTCTAGTGCAGGGGTCGGCAACGTATGGGTCTCAAGCCATATCTGGCTTCACCTCCCAGCGGGCCAGACCAGGCAGAGCCCCAGGATGTGCCCCAGTGGGCCCTTCAGCCCCCACCCCATATTCCAGCCCCTCCCGCCTCCATCCTCCTTCTTCCACAGGTGCTTATGGCTCTCACGGCCAAAAAGGTTGCCGACCGTTGCTTTAGTGGGTTCTGCCACTCTTGAATTTTTTTAGAAGTGTTATTTTACAGTTTATTGGAGATAAATTTGAGAGAGCTCAGATAAGAGCCCTCCTTTTCTCTGCCATCATGGTTTTGCTGAATCATTTTCTCGATCAGAGTACCTAAATCTTTCACAGTTGGTCATTATAATATTACTGTTACTATGTACAATGGTCTCCTGGTTCTGCTTATTTCACTTTCATATCAGGCTTTCTAGGTTTTTCTGAAATTATCCTGTTTGTCATTTCTTATAGTCCAGTTGTATTCAATCACAATTATATCCTGCAACTTATTTAGCCATTCTCCAATTAATAGGCATCTTCTCACTTTTCAGTTCTTTGCCACCACAAAAAAAGCTGCTAAAAGTATTTTTGGACAAATAGATCCTTTTCCCTTTTCTTTGACATTTTTGAGATACAGACCTACTAATGGTGTTCTTTGGTCAAAGTGTATGAATAGTTTTGTAGCCCATTGGACATAGTTTCAAATTGCTTTCCAGAATGGTTGGACTAGTTTACAACCCCACCAGTATTATATTTATGTCTCTATTTTTCTACACTCCCTCCAGCATTTGCCATTTTCCTTTTGTATCATGTTAACCAAACTTTTAGGTGTGAGGTGGTGTCTCAGTTTTTATTAATTTGAATGTCTAATCAGGAGTGATTTAGAACATTTTTTTCATGTGATGATTGATAGGTTTGTTTACTTCTGAAAATTGCTTCTTCATATTATGTGACCATTTATCAATGGGGAATGGTGGTTATTTTTTAGAATTTGACTCAGTCCATATATATTTGAAAAATGAAGCTTTTATCAGAAAAAATTTTTTCCTGTTTTCCTTTTAATTTTAACCATATTAATTTTGTTTGTATAATGAACTTTTTGTTTCATGTAATCAAATTATCTGTTTTACTTCCTGTAATACTTTTTATCTAGCTGGTATAAATCCTGTTTGGTTATTACATATACTCTTTGTGATATATTGTTATAATATACTGGTTATTATTTAGATTTTTGGAACTATTTTCATTCATGAAATTGGTTTTTTAATTATTTTTATTATAATTTTCTTCTATTTTTTCTGGAATTTTCTTTCTCTGTTTTTGCTTTTCCTAGTTTAGATATCAACATCATATTTGTTTCATAAAAGGATTGTCAGGACTCCTCCTTTACCAATGGTTCTAAATAATTTATATAATATTAGAATTAGATGATCTTCAAATGTTTGGTAAGATCACTCGTAAATTGATGTGGTCCTGATGCTTTTTTCTTAGGAAATTCATTTATAGTTTATTTAATTTCTTTTTCTAAAATAGGTTTATTTAAATATTCTACTTTTCTTTTAGTCTAGACAATTTATATTTTTATAAGTATTCATCCATATTACTTAAATTACTGTTTGTTGGCATGTAATTAAGTAAAATAACTTCTAATGTTTTGATTTTATTGGTACTAAATTTGCCCTTTTCATTTTTTATGCTAGTGATTTTTTTCTCTTTTGAAAAATCATATTAACCAATAGTTTATCTATTTTTGTTGTGTTTTTCTTCATAAAATCAACTCTTAGCTTCATTCATTAGCCCAATGGTTTTCTTACATTCAGTTTTATTACTCATGTTTAATTTTTAGGATTTCCAACTTAGTGTTTAATCAGTTTTTAATTTGTTCTTTTTCTAGTTCTAAAAAAATTGCATACAGAATTCATTGATTTCTTCTTTCTCTATTTTATTGAAATAACATATAGAAATATAAATTTTCCTCTGATTACTGATTTTGCTGTATCTCATAGTTTTTGGAATGTTATCTCATTATTACTGTTTTATTTTAATAAAATTATTTATTGCTTCTACAAGTTTTTCCTTTAACATATTCATTATTTTAAGATTAAGTTATTTAGTTTCCACTTAATTTTTATTCTGTGTTTCCGTAGTCCACTATTAATATTTATGCTTTTCTGCATTTTACTATAAAGTTTATGTATCCTAATGTATGGTTAATTTTTGGTGAAGGTACTATGTGCCTCTGAAAAAAAATGTATGTTCCTTTCTATTCCCATTCAGTTTTCTCCAGATAGCTATCATATCTAGTGAATCTGAGATTTCATCTCCTTTCTTATTTATTTTTGGTTAGATTTATCAGAGGGTTCTGAGAGGGGAAGGTTAAAATCCGCTGATATTATAGTTTTGCTATCTATTCCCACTTGTAAATGTTAGCTTTTCCTTTAAAAATTTGGATACTATAACATTTAATGAATATTTGTTCAGTAATGATAATTCTTTATTATCTACAATCCCTTTAAGCATAGTGTCATATCCTTGTTTATATCTTTCAATTAGATCTATTTTAGGTTTAACCTTGTCTGAGATTATTATTGTACTCTTGCTTTTGTTTGTTTTTGGTAGCTGAAGCATACTATATTCCACTCCATCCCTCTATTTTTATTCTTTGTGTGCCTCTAATTTTTTAATTTCTTCCTTGTAAATAAAACATTGTTGGGTTTTGGTTTTTAAACCATTCTGCTATCCATTTCCTTTTTATGAGTGAATTCATCCCATTCACATTCAAAGTTATAGTTATTACTCGTGTATTTCCCTTCATTCTATTTCTTCACTATTTTTCCTTATGTCTCTCTTTTTATTTTATTCCTCCTCAGAAATCTAATTTTCCTCTAACCAGTACCTCTCTTCTTCCATCCCTCTCTATTTTCCTCCCTTTCCCTTCTAAAGTTACTTTCTTTTTCTCCTCCCCTTATACTCTTGGTCAATTTATCAGTTTACTTTTCTATGAATCCTGCCCCTTATCTCTCTCTCCTACCCTCTTAAATTGTTAATATAAATGATCTGATCTCTTATTCCCTCCTTTGTCTTATTTCCTTGTTCTCTTTTTTCTTAATCTGTATGTCCCTCTAAAATTCTTATTTAATTTTTATTCTGTGGCCTCTTATCTCCTTATTAGTTAAGAAAAATCTTACCATTCCATACATATGTTTTATTTTACTCTTTTACTCAGATCCAGTGAGAATAAGGGACTAACATTACCATTCCTCCATCTCCTCCTTCCTTTCATTGTAACATTTATTTCATTTGTGCCTCTTTTATATAAGATGATTATTCTAATTTACTCCCTCCATCCAACTTTATTTTTTAAACTTATTCTATATTCAATTCAACCTAAAAGCTTCTGTCTACAAATGTTGCTTCAAACCACCTAATTAAATGGTATCATTTTAAATGATATCATTTTTAAAACCACTTAAAAAAAAGTGGTTTAAAATATCACTTTCCCCTATGAGAAGAAAACATTTTGACCTTATTAAACCCTTTATTAGACTTTTATGTTATCTTCCTTCTCATTCTTGTATATTAAAATTTTCATTCAGTTCTTTTTTCTTAAAAAGTATTTGAAAGTTTTTTATTTCTTTAAATGACCATTTCATTTTTTGTACGATGATACTCAGCTTTGCTGGGTAGGTTATTCTTTATTATAAACTCAGCTCCTTTGAAGTGTTATATTCTATGTCCTTTGCTGTTCTAATGTAGAAGCTGCTAAATCTTGTGTTATCTTTATTGTATCTCCACAGTATTTAAACTCATTTTTTTTCTTTTTAGTTGCTTATAGTGTTTTCTCCTTAAACTTGGAGTTATAAAACCTAATTTTTTAATTGTATAATATTTCATATTAAGATCATATATCCATTTAGAATGTATTATGGAACATGTTATAAGATATTTACCTAAATTCAGTTTCTCCCAGACTGATTTCCTGTATTCCCAGGAGTTTTCTCCTAAGTAACTGATGTTTTTCTTTTACTTTCAATTTTATTAATTTTTCCTTTAATTTTTAGGGTTTCCAATTAATTTTTTATCTGGAGATTTTTAATTTGTTCTTTTTCTCATTTTTTAAATTGCAAGCCCAGTTCATTAATCTCCTCCCTCTCTATTTTGTTGCTATGGGCACTCAGCAATATAAATTTTCCCCCGAGTACTACTTTGGCTGTATCCAAAAGATTTTGATATATTATCTCCTCATTGTCATTTTCTTTAATGAAATCTGTAATTGTTTCTATTATTTTTGTTTTGGCCCACCAGTTTTGAAGAATCAGATTATTTAGTTTCCAATTAATTTTAAGTTTGCCTTTCCATGGATCCCTCTTAATTATAATTTTTATCATGTTATGATCTGAAAATGATACATTTATTATTTCTACTTTTCTGCATTTGTTTGCAATATTCTATGCCCTATTACACGGTCCATTTTTTTATATGTACCATGTATTGCTGAGAAGGCATATTCTTTTTATCCCTATTCAATTTTCTCCAGATGTCTATTAACTCTAATTTTTCTAACATTTCATTTTAATCTTTGGTCAGAGAGGATTCTCATGGTGACACGGAGAAACTCTGGTTCACTCCTCCATCCTGGCTCTGCTAAACAATCAATTTTCAATTTTAAATTCTAGTTCTCTCTCTCTCCTTACCTCCCCTATTTAGAAGGCAATCAGTATGATACTCAGTATACATGTGAAGCCATGCAAAATATTTGCATATTAGCTAGGTTGTAAAAAAAGGCAAGAAAAAATATGCTTCATTCTATACTCAGAATTCACAATTTCAATAGAGGTGGATAGCATTTTTCATCATTAGTCCTTTGGAATTGTGGTTCAATGTATTGATCAGACCAGCTAATACTTTTATAGTAAATTATAGTTACAGTGTTGCTAGTACTGTCTATAGCAATAGTTGGCAACCTTTTAGGCCATGAGAGCCATACATCTGCGGAAGGAGGAGGATTGAGGTGGAAGGCACTAGAATATGGGGTGGGAGCTGAAGGGCCCCCTGGGGCACATCCTGGGGCTCAGCCCGGACTGGCCTGTTGGGAAGTGGAGGCAGATATGGCTTGAGAGCCATATGTTGTTGACCTCTGGTCTACAGTGTTCTCTTGGTTCTGTTCACTTCATTTTTCATTAGTTCAGATAGCTCTTCTCAGCTTTTTCTGAAATCTTCATTTTTATCATTTCTTATAGAATATTAGTTTCTCATCACAAACATAATTACAACTTGTTAACCATTCCCAAATTAATGAATATCCTCTTATTTTCTAGTTCCTTGATACTAGGAAAAGAGCTACTATAAAATTTTTATAAATATAGGTACTTTTCCTTTTTCTTTGCTCTCCTTGAATACAGACCAAATTTTTGTTAAACTTTAATTTGCCTGAGAAATTTGTAAATTCTCTTTCATTCCTATTTAGAAGATCCTCCACCTTTTATCTCTAATTTCTCCAGAAATTTGCTGTTCCATATTTCCCCTTTTGTTTATCTTTTCTTTAGACTTAACTCAAAACACAGAGAGATATTGAAGTCTTGTGTCACTATTGTGTTATTTTCCGTGTCTTGTAGCTCAGGTGCTTACTATGGCATTTCAAGTATAGAAATGTATTACTCATATTGAATTGTTATCTATGGCTCCTTTTAGCACAATGCAGTTTGTTTATTTACTTTTATGTTTTGACTATTTGTTTTTTTGCTTTGTCAGATATCGTGATTATAGCTCCTGCTTTTTTGGATTTACTTTATGCATAGTAAATTTTTCCCCCATTCCCTCAGGTTTTTTCAGTGTGTCTTTGTTTTTTGAATATGCATTTTTTAAAAATTGAGCTCTAATTTCTCTCCCTCCTTCTAGCCCTTTCCTCACCCACTGAGAAGACACATAATATCATATCAATTATATATCTAGAGTTATGTATATATTTCTATATTAGTCATGTTGCAAAAAAAAAAGTACAGGCATTCCCTGTAATCTCTTTCTGACTGGTTGTCCAAAACATATTTCTATATTAATTATATTGCAAAAAGAAAAAGAAACAAAAAGCACAGGGATCCTATAATTTCTTTCTGACAAGTTGTCCAATCTCTTTATAGTCTGTGCAGTGAGAAGTACTAAAACTGCTAATGCTGCTTTTGCTTCACTGCCACCTCCAAAGCCCACGCTGTTATCATGACATGAACTCCTGGCCAGTCCCTACCCTAGTGTCTTTAATTATGATATCCTAAATTGTCTTGTGTTAGAAAAATGTCTCACCCTAAAATATATTTGGCTATGCCACTCCAGAATTCAATTTGGTGAATTATTTGAAATATTTTGGGAGGCAATGTTGGGAGACTTTGGCTTGAGTGATTCCACTGTTCTGCCGTTTTGGCTCCTCTCTTTTTTATGTTTCTTTTAAGTAACAGATTTTAGGGTTCTGCTCTCTAATCTGTCACTTTTTTCATCTTATTATTTTGTTTTATCCACTAATATTTATTGTTATGAGACTTAGCTTTATATTTTTTCCATCTATCTTTAATATTGATTTTTTTCAAGTTAGTATTTTCCCCCCTTCTGCAACAAACCTAGTATAATAGTTCCTTTAGTTATTTTACCATAATCTTTTTTAAAGTTAACTCTGTTCCTACTGGCTCTCTTTCCCTCACCCCTGATTCACTTATCTCATTTGTTCCTTTCCCTTTGGGATTTTGCTTATTAGTTCCTTTTTCTTTTTTGATTTTATCTGGTTATATAATTCCTCTCTATTAAAGTAGATTCATCTTTCTGCTCTTACCTTTCAAATAATCCTATTAATTAGTTTTTTATTTCATTTTTTGTGACTCTTTGCAGAAAGAATTTCTTTTACTCTCTTCATTATCCATCCTCTTTTTCTGTCTACTTTATATTCTTTTCTCTGGTTCATGACCCCTAAAATTACCTAGACTTTCTCTATTCTCTGTTCTTTATGCAATCAAAATTTCCAAGGTATCTATTCCAGACTATCCCCTCTAGGTAATTTCTGCCATTTCCTTGTGGAGCTTTTCTGACTATTCCCCCTTTGTGCCTTATTCCCAAAATAATGCCAATTCTTGCCTTCTCAGAGAGGACATTGCTCTAGGATAGAGTACCATTTCTTATCCCTCACTCACACTGTTTGTGCAACCCACCACTGATTTCCAACTCTCCTTGGTGCCAGTTGCCCCAAGGAGTTCCACCTTCCCATCATCAAGGTAGGACCAGTGGAATTTTGAAGCATAAATCCCCTAGACCACATCTAGGACAAAATTCCCATCTCACTTGCTAAAATATCTTTCACACAGGACATTCATCAGTAGAGCCCCATCCTACCACTAAATACCGTCTCCTTTTTTCCTCTCCTTTTAAATCTGTCCCCCTCTTCTTCCTCCATTCCCCTAGAGGTTCTTTTCTTACTGAGACAACAGGGGTTACTTTCTCTCATTCTCATTTGTATCTGACTTTTCATAACCCATTTGGGGTTTTCTTGGAAAAGATACTGGAATGGTTTGCCATTTCCTTCTCCAGCTCATTTGACAGATGAGAATACTGAGGTAATTGCTAGCCTTCATTTTTCTCTGGGCACATGACACATTCTTCTCCATCCACTGGCTACTCCTTTCCTCCCCTTTCATGTACTATACCCCTCCCCCCAGCATAACATCATTTATTAATAGGGGCATGTGATCTATAAATAAAGAAGAGATCAGTCACAGATGGCTCTTTGTAGAAAGACTCATGTACTTTTTCACATTGTTTTATAGCCCCACCCCCAAACCTTGATTAATTGGTAGGTAGGGTGTCACTAGGTTCTGTCCATAACATTCTCTACTGGACTTCTGCCTTCACCCCTTTCTCCTTGTGTACATTTAGAAAGAAGTTCCTTATTTGTTTTTCTGCTGTCACTATGTTGCTGTTGCTGTCTTTGTTGCAATTTATTTACTTTTCTTGAATTTCTGCCTCCTGGGGTCTTCCAGAAACAAATCTCTTCTCTATTTGTATTCTTTCTAAAAATACTTCAAATGCCTCTTTATTATTGAAAGTCCATCTTCTTTCAAATATGGTTGAGCTCAGATTTGCTAGGTCAGCCTCATATAGTGGATAAAGTGCTGGGCCTGGAGTCAGGGAAACCTGAGTTCAAATTTGGCCCCAGACTGTGACTCCAGGCAAGTCACTTAACCTCTATTTGCCTTACTTTCCTCCTCTGTAAAATGGGAGTAATTAAAGCACCTCCTTCCCTGAGTTATTGTGAGGATCAAATAAGATAATATTTGTAAAGAGCTTGGCACTGTGCTTAGCACAATAGTAAGTACTATATAAATGTTAGTTATTATTATTTTCATCATCATTATTATTTTCATTGTCATCATCATCCTCTTTGGTGAGACTTGCCACAACAGATTACAGGTTTTCTGTTCTACCCCATTATTTTTACATTACAGACAATACATTCTTCCCTCATAAGGTACCTTAGTGGAAAAGAGACTTATGTAGTGTTTTTTTCATAATTGACAGACAATAAGCATAATTAGAGATTACATTTTTGTATCTTTCAGTCAATTGCAAAATGGTAAGTATAACTCATAGTGGCATGGAAATGATCGTAGGTTCCCCAAAAATATGCTAGTGGAGAATGAGCTTTGGGTCAGTTCTACCATTCTAGAAAATCTTTATGTGCAGTACCATTTATATTCTTAAGTTTGCTTTATAAGGACAATACTGACTTACTATGGAGCAATTCATCATCTGTAGGTTGACCATTGGGTGCTGTACTATTTGGACCACAGCAACACATAAAACAAAATAAAGTACAAAATGGGCCCCAGTCTTGTGATACACTGTTCTAATTCTACAAAGAATATGGCTGAAAGGGGGCAAAAGGTACTAAGAATTACAGTGTTTAGACCATTTATAATTACTGCTGATACTCTGAAGGGTAAGGTCTAATGGTCAATGAGTAGACTTACTGCTGAGGAACTGAATCATGTCAATCTTGATATTCTCATAAATGAAGTTAGGAGAAAGAATGAAGTTGTAGTTTGATTGAAGTTACGGGTACTCTTGGAAATAAGCAAAGAAAGATTCCACTGGAATTGCTTTTAGTGTAATGCCTGGGGTAAAAAAAAAAACCTGATTTCATGGGATATTTGCTCACCTCATATTATAGTACTAATTATAAATATTTACAAAAAGACTATTATGGATGGTTTGGGAAGATGGCAGAGGAAAGTGTGAGAGTACTTCACTTTACAAACTACCCCCCCAAAAAAACAAAAAATAGTTATAATTAGTACTGTAATATGAGGTGAGCTTGCCACTCCGTGACCTTAGGATGCCTGGAGCAGTTAGACAGATATACCCACAGCTGCAGCTTTACTCTGCTGAGTGAAAAAAGGCTGTTAACTCATTAAGTGCTGGTTTACTAAGAACTTAAAGTTTTCCTAGAAGGCTATAATGTTTTTCAATAAGAAAAGGTGTGGATCATAAAAGGGGTCAAAAGAGGAGTCTCAGATTTTTATCTATTCTCTTATTGGCTTCCCACAGCAATAGCCAAGGATAACATGGGAAGAAGGTCACTAACCTTCCTGGCTGCTGTCTCATATGATTGAGGCTTGAAGTGCAAACTCTTCTGACCAAAAATCCTAGAACCAATAAGTGGCAAGCTCCAGGGGCAGGGTGGGCAGCTTCACCTTGTCTGCTTGTCATGGGAGCCTATTCCCCAGTGGCAAATACAGTGGAATCAACAGCAGTGAGCCTTGGGAGTAGATGTGTGGGCTTCAGCCTCAACTCTAGAGAATACCATCCACTTACAGCTTGGGGGGTGGGCAGTTCACTGGAGGACTTTAGGACCCAGAAAAGCTAACCAGACACCACTCTGTCTTAGGCTGTGGCTTCAGGAAAGGAGGAGTGGGGTAGGAGCTCACATGGGTAAATGCAGTTGCTGAGGGTCCAGGCCCTACTGGCAGCAGTCTCAGATTTGCTAGGTCAGCCTCATATAGTGGATAAAGTGCTGGGCCTGGAGTCAGGGAAACCTGAGTTCAAATTTGGCCCAGTCTAGAAGATTGGAGTCACTGGCTGCTATTCCAAGGGGGAAGTGAGCTGATATTTTCAGAGAGCTGGAGACCACAGAGAGTAGAGTTGTCCACTTGTGGTAGCAAAAGTGCTAGGGAGCCCTAATTGGAAAACATGAGGTCAGTAATAGGCCATAGTGTGAGGGGTGGAGGGGTAGTGTCTATACCTGGCCCTGGATTATAGAGAAACTGGGAGAATTAAGTAGGGCCCAGGAAATATGCAGAAAAAACCCTGTAACTTAAGGGATCATCCCCCATATCCTGAGAGTAGAGCCCAAACCTAGCATAAGCCTGTAGCTATTAATTTTTTTAATGAATAAGCAAAAGAGAAAGAATCTGGCAATGGATAGCTATAATGGAGATGGAGAAGACCAGGGTTCAAATTCAGAGGAAGTTAAGTTAAAATACCTAAAATGACAAATGGTCACAAGCTCAAAAAGAGTTTTTGGGAGAGCTTTAAAAAAGACTTCAGAAATGAGAGAAGTTAAGAAAGAATTATGAAAAAATAAGAGCAATGCAAGAAAATTATGAAAGAAAGGTCTCCCACTTGAAAAAAGATGTCTGAAAACTCATAGAAGAAAAGAACTCATTAAAAATTAGAATTGGACAAGGAAAGCTAATTACTCCCTAAGGCAACAAGAAATACAAAACAAAATCAAAAGTATAAAAAGAAAGAGAATATGAAAGATTTATTACAAAAACAAAGGATCTGGAAAACAGAATGAGGAGAGACAGTATAAGATTTGCCAGACTACTGGAAAGTTTTGATCAAAAAAAGAGTTTAGATACTATAAGAAATTGTCAAGGAAAATGGTCTGGAAGTTTTACAACTGGAGGGTAAAATAGAAATGGAAAGAATCCACCTATCACCACCAGAAAGAGATCTCAAGAAGAAAATACATAGGGACATCATTGCTAAATACTGTAGCTATCAGGTTAATGAGAAAATACTATGAGCAACAAGAAAAAAAAACAATTTAAATGCTGTGGAGTTAAAATCAGGATAACACAAGATTTAGCAACTTCAACATTAAAAGAATGAAAGACTTGGAACATAATATTTTGAAGAGCAAAGGATCTGGGTTTACAATGAATAATAACATACCCAGCAAAGTTGAACATAATTATGCTAGGGAAAAAATGGATATTTAACGAACTTAAAGAATTTCGACTATTCTCGGAAAAAAGACAAGAACTCAGGAAAAAATTTGATCTATAGAAAACATAAGAAGGTAAACATGAAAGACCAATTATAAGGAATTCCACAAGGTCAAATGGTTTATTTCTTATATGGGAAAATATTATCTATGACCCTCAAGAATGACATCATCATCTGGATAGTCTGAAAGAACATATGGAGATAGAAGACTTGAGGGTGAATTAAATATAATAGAATGAGCTAAAAATAATAAAATCAAGTAGGGAGAGATAAAATGGAATTATCATACAAAAGCATGAGTGATAGAACTGTTAAAGAAGAGGAGAGAAAGGATGGAGAGCAAGTTGGGTTAGAACCCAATTCAGATCTGAGTTAAAGATAATAACATATCCAACTAAAAGAGTAAAAGTTTTCTTAGCTTACAGAGTTATGGGAGTGTGAGGGGATAGGATAAGGGAGAGACTGAGAATCTCTTTAAGGGACTAAGAGAGGAGAGTATAGATTAAGAGAAAAGAGGGCAGGGAGATAAAATAAGGAAGAAATTCTTAGTAGGGAGTACATATAAAAAAAGCAAAGGGCTAAGGGAGGAATTTCTTTGAAAAGATAGAATAAGAATTTGGAAGGATAGAAAAAATAAAAGGAGGTAAGGGTGTCTTAGAAGGATGGACTGACATAGATCTAGGAGGCCAAAGGGAAAGGATATGGGAGAGGAGGAATAGGACAAAATGAGAGGGAGAGAAGGACACACAGTCAGGAAAAATAGAATGGAGGGAAATACACAACTATCAATTATAACTATAAATGTAATGAATTCACCCTTAAAATGGAAACAGCAGAATAGATCAAAAACCAAACCCCAGTAATATCTTGTTTATAAGAAGCAGACTTAAAATGAGAGAGACACATAGAATAAAATTAAAGGGCTAGAACAGAATATATTATGCTTCAGCTGATACAAAAGAGGCAGAAGTAGTAATCATGATCTCCGACAAAGTTAAAGTTAAAATAGATTTCCTCAAAAGAGATAACATGGAAATTATATTATGTTAAAAGGCACCACAGATAATAAAGCATTATCAATATTAAACTTATATGCACTAAGTGTTAAAGCATGCAGATTTTTAAAGAAAAGGCTAAATGGGTTAGAGGTAGAAATATATTATTATTATTATTATTATTATTATTATTATTATTATTATTATTCCTATTGACTCCTAGAGGAGCATAGGGCTGCAACCATCTCATGCCAACGAACTCTGTTCTGGGCAACTTCCCCCAACTGGGCCCATGTCATTCCGAGGGTCTTTGTTTCGTTTTCGGCATATCTTTGCCAGGTCTGTTTTGGCCTTCCGACTTTCCTCCTCCCTGGTGGGTTCCAGCTCAGTGCTTGTCCAGCAAAACTGTCCTCCGATTCTCATAGCGTCCTGACTGATGGGACACTGAATTGTTCCCTCCCGGAGAAATATATAACAAATGTATAATAGTGGGAACTTCAATTTTCCCCTGTCAGAACTAGATAAATCTAATCATCCCCACCAACACCACATAAAAAAAGTCAAGGAGATGAATAGAATCTTAGATAAATTAAATATGATAGATATTTGGAGAAAATTGAATGGGAATAGAAAGGGAAAAACAAATTTAAATTTCCCTGCTAAGCACCAAATTATAAATACTAAAAATAAAAGGGAATATCAATAACATTGAATGTAATAAAACTACTGAATTAATAAATAAAACTAAGGTTGTTTTTATGAAAAATCCACAAAATAAACTATTGGTAAATGTAATTAAAAGAAAAGAAAACTGAATGAAGGGTTTCAGTGAAGGTGAAAGGGTAAATATACCACCAGCGGAGATGAAGTTAAAGCAATTGTTAGAAATTATTTTGCTCAATTACATGCCAACAAATTTGATAATGTAAGTGAAATGGACAAATAATTAAAAAAATATAAACTGCCTGGAAATAAAAGAGGAAATATAATATCTAAATAAACTTATTTTAGAAAAAGAAATTGAACAGGTTATAAATGAATTTCCTAAAAAAATCCCATTAAGAGGGGATGGTTTTACAAGTGAATTATACCAAACATTTAAAGATCAACTAATTCCAATGTTAAATAAATTATTTAAAATAATAGGTAAATAGGAGTTTTACTAAACTTCTGTGTAACAAACATGGTGCTGTTACCAAAAAGAGCAAAAACAGAAAAGGAAAATAATATTTAAGTAGATGCAAAAGTCCAAAATAAAATACTAGCTAGGAGACTACAACAATATACCACAAAGATTTATACACTGGGATCAAACAGAATTTATACCAGGAATGCAGAGATGGCTTAATATAAAGAAAATTATCAACATAATTGATTATATTAACAAGAAAAGTAGTAATCATATGAATACATCTGTAGATGTAGAAAAAGTCCTTGATGCAACATTCATTCCTATTAAAAATACAGAAAAGCCTAGGTATAAATGAATTTTTTTTAATGATATACAGTAGGGGGGCAACTAAGTGGCCTAGGGGGGTTGAGATCCAGGTTCAGAGTTGGGAGGTCCTGGGTTCAAACATTGCCTCAGACACTTCCTAGCTGTATAGCCCTGGCCCTTACTGCTCTTCTGCCTTGGCATCAATATATAGTAGTGATCCTAAGATGGAAGGTGAGGATTTTTAAAAAATTATAAGAAGCATCCACCTAAAATAGCATCATCAAGTATTATATGTAATAGGGATGATTTAGAATCCTTCCTATTAAGATTAGGTGTGAAACAATGCACATTATCACCTATATTACTTAATATAGTATTAGAAATACTAGCAAGAACAGTGAAGGAAGAAAAGGAGATTTAAGTATCAGAATGGGTAAAGAAGTAATAAAACTCACTTTTTGCAGACAATATGATGGTATATGTGGAAGATCCTAGAGATCCAATAAAAAGTTGGTTGAGACTATTAAAAATTTTAGTGAAGTAGCAGGTTATAAAATAAACTCTCAAAAATCAATAGCATTTTTACATAGCACTAACAAAATTCTACAAAATGAGATATAAAATACCTGGGAATACACTTACCAAAACAAACCCAGGAATTACACAAACATAATTATAAAACACTTTTATAGTCAATTCTGACTTTTTTTTAAACCTTTACTTTGTTGTCTTAAAATCAATACTAAGTATTAGTTTCAGGACAGAAGAGTGGAAAGAGCTAGGCAGTGGGGGTTAAGTGACTTGCCCAGGGTTACATAGTTAGGAAGTGTCGGAGGTCAGAACTGAACCCAGAATCTCTTATCTCTCATCCCATCTCTCAGTCCAGTGAGCCACTTAGCTGCCTCTGTGGACAAGGTCTTAGTGTTTTTTTTAGTAGAAGGGATTTCCCTAATATCTTTTATATAACTTAATTTTTGTATCTTTTTTATTAACTGCATTTTACAGGATGGATTTTGTTTTGATTCATATTGTAAAATTGTATATTTTATGCTCAACTGTGAAGATTAATTGTAGAAAGAAATAGTGTATGGGGGCATCTAGGTGGCTCAGTGGATTTGAGAGGTAGGTCCAGAGGTGGGATGTCCTGGGTTCAAATGGGACTCCAGAAACTGCCCAGCTGTGTGACACTGGGCACTTAACTCCCTTTGCCCAGAAAGAAAGAAATAGCTTGGAATATAAGCAGAATTCTAATTTTAGTATTATTTGGATTCATATGTGGGGCTTCATTTTCAGTTCCATTGTTCTTTTAAAATTATAGACGTTGTCATTTCCAGGTTTGCCTCTAGCTTTCTATATGATCCTGATCAAGTCATTCAACTATTTTACATATGAAAAAACATTTTATTGGAATTATTTGTGATTTAGTGAGTCAGAACTCTATCCATAGTGCCACCTATAGATCTTTAGTTTTAAACATGCTTTCCAAAGGTGTTTATTGAATTTTATCAGAGGGTTCCAAAGGTCAGTGCATTTTTTAGCCTTACTGACAGCTATTATTATTATTATATTATTATTATTATTATTATATAACTAATAATAATAGTTATTTAAGCTACAAAAGCTTAAAACTGCATCAAAACTTTGGGGAATACCTTGTATTATGTATAATATGTTATGTGTTATGTATAATATGTATAATTATGTACTTTAAAACACCATTTTGGGTCACTATATTCATCTGCTTTTAAAAACGTAGAAGTCATAGTTTTGAACCAATGCTTCTTTTTTATGCAGCTCACTTCCTTAGAATTGAATTTTATAGAATGTGTTCCTTTTCCTGTATTTTTTTAGGAAGCAACATATTTTTTAAATGTGGCATGTACTAATTTCAATATTCTTCTAGTATAACTTGATATTGCCTTCTCAAAACAACACAGCCCATTTTATACAAGATGTGCTTAACTTTGAACTTTTTTTTTTTTTTTTTTTTTTTTAGGTTGTGCAAGTTGTGAAGCCAGCAGGAATTAACATAGGGACAGCCATGTCAAGAGGATTGTATCATCCAACAACAATCTTTATGGGCCGCCAAATGTCAGCCATCTCAAGCACTGGAGATTTCAGTACACAGTGGAAATCTTCCCAGCCCACAAAGAGCTTTTCAATTTCTAACCCACATTCATGCCAACAGACAGCAGAGAGAAGTAATGTGACAGACAGCTATGGAGTACAAATGAATAGTGATACACAGTTCTTAAATAAGTCTGACAAAATAGACGGAAAGACATCTTTCCAGATTGGTGAGAAAATGCCAGTCACATCCACGGCATTGTCTGAGGTTGAACAAACTCATTGCTTAGAGATAGTAAGCAACACAAATAATGGCAAGAATCATTTACCCGAAAGCAAAAAGTCTGCAGAACTCGATTCTCTGTTACAGGAAAGATTAAGTCCAGAGAACAGGACCACTGATTTAAAGGATGACAGTTCTTACAGATCAGAGGGATCAGAAGAAGGAATAGTGACACAGGAACATATTGAAAGAAAGAAAGAAAGAACAAAACATTCCGTTTCACTGGTACCTGGCCCCGAGTACTGTGCCTCTGAAAATGCACATTCAGAAGAAAATCTTTCAGGTTAGAATTTTTTGCATGTGGATGTATATAAATATACATGTGTTCTTTTATCCATTGGGTTAGGAAATAGTGAGGAACAGAGTAGTATTTCTTTCCTCAAGGAAAGAGGTAAAAAGTGGACAATTTGATGTCATTGATATAGTACATTGATATAGTACAGATAATAGATCTGGTTTTAGATCTACCTCCAGCAATTAGCTGTATGACCTTGGGCAAGTCATAACTTCTCCTACCTTCAGTTTCCTTCCCTGCAATTATGCAGGATTTGAGGAGTAGGACTTGAGAGGAGTTATAACAATCAAAGTAGATTATGTATGTGAAGCGTTGCAAGATCAAATACATTTCAGCTATTGTTATATATAAGCGAAAACATTTATTGCCCCATTTTGCCAATGATATTCTTTTATATACACACAAACACACATAAATACTGTTTACAGAAATGCAGTTTAAAATTCAGGCATTCTTTTTAAAAGATTTCTTATGGTTAACTCACCACCATATGTGGTAGAAGATCTTATCTTAACTTCCTTGAAGTTGGCAAAAAATAACCTCATTATTCATTGTCTCTTATAGATCATCCTCAAGACCTGAAAAATCAGAGGCCCACCAAACGTATGCAAGAGCATGAAGAGGAAAGTTTAAGCAGTAGCAGTGACCTTACTGTTTCTGTGAGTGAAGATGATCCAATTATCAATACTACAGAACTACTCCCAAATATAGGTGACAAAGTTGACGAAGAAGATGGAATAGAGGCCTTAAAACTAATCCATACTGAGCAAGAGAAGGATGTCCTGTCTGCAGAGAAAAATAATTGTATTTTGCAAACTATAAGCTCTCATGCCTCAGAAAAGGAATCCTCAGCTAATTCACCAACAAAAGAGTAAGCTATTCAATTTTTCCTATTCTGTTTTTAATTGTAGACAATTTTTTGGAGACCATCCCACTGGGAATGTATTATTGAACACAGCCATGAATATTTAAGTTCCTTGGTCCTCATAAATAGATTTTTTTCTAAAGGCTAATTTCTTTTGTTATGAAATAGCTTTAAGAATATGAGTATTGTGGAATCATAGTGGTTGGCAGTTGATAGCATTTATGTTTAAATGATACCTAGTTAATTCATAAGTCTTTCTTTTTCCCCTTATTTTAGAAGATAAAGATCTATCTTGCAATTATGATGAAATAAACCAGGTTTTTCAGATAGCTAACTTATCTAGGAATCCAACTGAATAACTAAAAACCTCATACAAAATAAATTGCTTAATTGTTTAATTTTTTATTAGTGCTCTTTCTATAGTGGTCACATAAGTACATTTGTAGACCTCCCGGATGTCATTTATGCAAGTTGTTCATTTTAGAATGCAAATTCTAAAGATCAGATAAAGAATTCATATTATATCAAAGCTAGTATAATTCCATACACCCTTGGGTACTTAAGTTCAAATTGATGAGACCACAATTCAGATATTTTTACAATGATTTATCTTGGGTATTAAATTAAGAAAATAGATAGGAAGAGTGACATTTCAAGTTGAATATTTACTCAAAAAACAATAAATTCTAAATCA
Organism: Gracilinanus agilis; assembly: GCF_016433145.1. Classification (NCBI taxonomy): domain Eukaryota; kingdom Metazoa; phylum Chordata; class Mammalia; order Didelphimorphia; family Didelphidae; genus Gracilinanus; species Gracilinanus agilis. The sequence goes on from NC_058131.1 coordinate 143,361,371, forward strand.
TAGAACTTTTAGAGCTAAAAGGAAAAATAACTTAGAAAAAAATAATCTAGTTAAAATTTCATCTATAACTGATAAGTAAAAAACCACAGAGAGATTAAGTGCCCAGTTTGATAGACGTTTATGATAGTTTAAATTGGAAACCAAGTTCCCTGACTTGTAATGAAATCCTTTTACACTTTATCATTTTGTCTTTCCCCAATATTAATAATAAATTCACTTTATGTTTTTGATTCACTTATACCTTAGCATATTTAATGTCATTATTCAATCATACTGGAGTGTTAGTTTGGTTAATGTGGGTTTAGACCTAGAGAAGGAGGTGGGTCAAGACTCTTTACCACACAACTTCTTATGTAGAGAAGGTGCTAGTTGGTATAGTGAATAGAGCAATCAGCCTAGAGTTGAGAAGATCTGAGTTCAAATTTGGCTTCAAACACTTATTAGCTACGTGACCCTGGGCAAATCACTTAACCCTTCAGTTCATATCATCTGCGAAATAGGGACATATTGGGGAAGAGATGGCAAATTACTCAGTATCTTTGCCAAGAAAATCCCATGGATAGTATGGTTCACAGAGTTATGAAGGGCTAGACACAACTGAACAACAATAATGAGCCAGAGAATAGTAGAAGCTTATTAAGTGTCTTTGCTTGTGGCTTCCAAAACAGCTGAAAGTAGATATATTCAGCATTAGGCAAAATTGTGAGTTTAGCTAGAGAGTTAATAAATGTTCTGTTACTGGAAGTCTTCAAGCAGAGTCTGTTTTACCACTTGAGTGTATTTTAGAAATAATGTAGGTTGAACTACAACAACTTAGCATTTCCTTCTGGCATTGAGATTCTGTACTATTAAAACTGTCCCTTCCAGTATATTAAGTACTCACAGGTGCAGAGTTTATTCCTGGAGTACAATAAACTTTAGGCAAGAGGTCAAAAAAATGCTGAGTGCATCAGAAAATGGGAGGGACTTTAAGTACATATGAAACCTTTATGCTTCTTTTCTCTATCTTCTCTCTTTCTGTGATCTCATTCAGTACTACAACTTTGATTTTCCCTTTAAAAAAGATGATTCAAATCTATTTTCCTAGTCACAACCTTTCATTTTAGTTCTAATCCTATATATTTTCAGTTTCACAATTGGTCATCTCTATAGGGATGGTACTTTTGGTACTTCATCCTCACTGTATTCAAAATTGAATTTATCATTACCACTTCTGACACCCCTTTAAAAAATTCACTATTCCTTGTGATGTGTCTGCTACTGTTATTACCATACTTCTGGTCACCTATACTTCAATTATATCTCCCCATGTCTATTTTGTTGCCAAGTCTAATCTTAATTTCCTTGATATATCTTATACCCACCCCTTTTTTTGCATTATCAGTTTTACCATCCTAGTTCATGAAGGTCCTTACTCTATCTCACCTAGACCATTGTAAAACCATCAGGTTACTGAATCTACAAGCTCCTCCTTTACAATTATTGCAATGTATTGATACAGAATTAATTTTTCTATTGCATAGTTCTGAACATGTCACTCCTCTCCTCAAAAAGCTCCATTGACTTCCCAATTTTTGTAAAGTATAAAACTCCTTTGAAGGTCTTTAATAATTTGGTTCCAATCTATCTTTCTGATCAAATATCTTGTAGTGCAAGTAATGGATTATTTCTTATTCTCTAACTATAACTAGTACTTTCTGACATCAGGGCCCTTACTCATGTCATGCCTGAAATTTCTTTCCTTCCACATTTTTACTGGTTGAAAACCTGTTTATTCTTCAAGGTACAAAGCTTATGGCACTTTATGCCTCTTCTCTTGACTTTTATGCTCTATTTTATGTTATATTTAGTTGCAAACTATCTTATCTCTTTTATTATCCCTCTATACATACTAGGTACAGAACTCAACCTTAGAAGAAAGCCTTTGTTCTACTATATGAGATGAGTGAAACAAATAGTGTTCCAATGATATACTTTACTATTAGGAATTTAATTATCAGGGATATAAATAAAACTGAGTTATAAGAATGAGTTCCAGGATAGAAGAAAAAGATTATAGTGTGAAAATAAATAAATAAAAATGAAAATAATGATAACTATGCAAAAAAGCCCTATAAAAGAGGAATCTAAGAATTGTAGAAGAAAAGGTATGTGTGGGGAGCACTGGCAAAGGAGGACCATTGGAGAGAAGAAAAGGGAAAAAAGGAAGGAAGAATGTATTTTTGGATAGCTAATATATTTCCTAATCCAGAAGCTTAAAGTCCCTGGTCCTTGTGCTTTGTGGACAGGAGGGACAGTAAACTATCCCTTCTCCATGTTCTCATCTACCTTCACTCTTCCCTTAAAACTCCAACTGTATCAGGTTTATATTCAGGGGTCGCTTCTAATAGGTATGATATTATTTTCACAATTCTTAACACCACCCAGTCATTTCCTAGCTTGATTACTTGTCTGAAATTCCTTTAATAGGATTAAGACAACAAGTATTTATTAAGTAATAAGTATGTATTAGTGACTTACAGAGGACTAGCAGTACAAAGAAGCCGGCAAGTTCCTTCTCCTCAAAGAACTTTCTAGGAAATGTTTATTCCAAATTGCTCTAATATCTGAAATTCATTTATTAATTTAGTTGGCCAGTTAGCTATGTATAACTATTATTGACATCTGATCCTTTCTTGTCTCAATAAGGAAGCAAGGGATTAGAGAACTAGAGAAATACTAAACCCCCTAAAAGGGGAAGAGAAGGAAATTGATGTTTAAGGACATATTAAAAGAAGGTAAGGGAAAAACAAAGGAAAACCTAACTAAACTAAAAAATTTTTCTAAGGCTCAATGTACATATAGACCATAAATCCCGTTATACAAATTTGACATAACGTAAAGAATTCTGAAAGAAATCTACATTTCCCCAAAAAACCTACCTGTGTTAACTTTTACCATACTATTCTGTGTTCTCTCTGTCTGTCTGTCTGTCTCTGTCTCTCTGTCTCTCTGTCTCTGTCTCTCTCTCTCTCTCTCCCCTTTCCTGCTCCTGACCCTCAATGAGGTGCTCTGTGGTGTAAAAAAATAAATAAATAAAATAAAAAACCTCCAAGTGAAAGCAAAGATAGAAAGGGCAGAGAGACCATCACTTCTGTAGAATGAAAACTTGGCCTGAAACCACTACCAGAAGAGACCTTTGCCTGCCTCTCCTACCCCCATGGTCCAATACCTGTCTCTCTTCCATCTATCTGTGCTTGGGTGTGGCATGTCTGTCTGTCCTCTCCTGGCCAAGTCTGGTCCCCATGTATCTGTCCCACATTTTTTCCTCTGTTCAGGCTAGGCCCCAATGTGACTGGCCCTGACATCCTCATGTTCCTCTTCCAGCTCTCACTTTTCTGTTCCTGGCCCCCATATATCCTTGAGCTGTGTGTTGGACTCTTCCCTTCACAGGAATGGGGCTCCCTTCCTTCTTCCCTCCTTCTCTTCCTTCCCCAGGTCAGAGAAAATTCTCATTAGGTTAAAATTGCTTTACATAGAGGTCTACTGAATGGCCTACTTACTGAAAGTGAGATCCCTCTGTAGCTTCATTTAATTTTGGTAGCTACCATTATTTAATAAATTAGTAAGAATCAGTTATTAAGTTACTACTATTTTCCAGGAACTGTGGTAGACCCTTTGGGGATACAATGAGGAAAGTGACAGTCTCTACCCTTGAGGAATTTATATTTTATCTTGAGAGGTGTAATAGTGAACTTATTATCTCATCCATCCTTTTGACTGTTTTTCATTTTTCAAGTCAGTTGCCAAATCTTAAAGGTTTTACTTTCACATTATCTTTTCTTTCTAATCCTATTACTCTTATTCCATGGCCTCATTGCTCCCTTTTCAGTGTTGTGTATTTTTAAAAATTGTTTTCTTTCTTATACATTTAATAAATAATGACAGATACAAACATTTTTGTATACAAAGAACAAAAACAGATTCCGTAGTAAACCATAAACTTTTGTTCATATGCCTTTAAAAACAAAAAGGGATATGTAGCCCTTATAAATTCTGAAGATACTTATAATATATTATATATAACACTTATGCTATATTATATTATACTGATAATATACTCTCTATATATACATATATATATGTATACTTATAATGTAATACTCCCATATTAAGAAAGGGAAGCTACATTGCCCTTCAGGGCTCTGAGAGTGTTCCTGAGGGGTGGGAAGTATATGTCTTTCAAGACAGCTAGGTAGCACAATAGACAGAGCATTAGACTTGGAGTCAAGAAGATCCAGATTCAAATCCTATCCCTGACACTTACTAGCTATGTGAACCTAATTAATCACATTACCTTTATTTGTGAAAATGAATAAAATAACACCTCCTCCTAGGATTGTTGCAAGAACTAAATGGCATAGCATATGGAAAGCACTTTACAAACTTGAAACTCCTGTATTAAATAAATGCCAGCTATTTTTATTCAAATGGCCATCCAATCTTTACCAATTTTAGGTTATGAGGTGAAACCTCAAGATTCTTTTGATTTGGATGTCTCATTCATTCATGTGATTGTTAATATTTTGTAATATTTCTTTTGATAACTGTTCATATCCTTTGACCACTTAAATCTTGGGGAATGGCTATTGGTTTTATATATCATGAATACCAAACTTTATCACAGAAATTTGATGTAAAATGTATTTTTCCCATTTAACTGCCTCCCTTTTTTATCATAGGTACATTAGTTTTGCTTGTAGAAGTTTTTCAGTTTCATGTAATCAGTTATGTTTTATCTTTTATAATTACCTCTATCTTTTATTAAGAACTCATCTCCTAACCATAGCTGTGAGAGTTATAAGAACTGTTTCTCTTCTAATTTTTTTACTAGTATGATCTTTAATATTAAGGTCATGTGTCCACTTAGAATGTTGTAGAATATGGTTTAAAGTGTTATCTAAGCCCAGTTTCTGCCAGACTGCTATCCAGTTTTCCTAGACATTTTTATCAAATAAGTTCTTTCCCAAGTAATTTAAGTTTTCTCTTTTATACAATATTGGATCATTTAATTCGATTGTTTCTGATTCTCCCATCTCTAGTTTGATCTATTGATTTACCTACTTTTTAACCAATAGCAGGTGGTTTTGATGACAGCTGCACTGAGGTATGGAAATACTACTCTCCCTTTGTCCTCTTTCCATCATTTCCCTTTATATAGTAGATCTCTTATTTCTCCAAATGAATTTAGTTATTATATCATCAAGTTCTATAAAGTATCCCTTTGGGTATTTGACATAGCATTAAATGTAAGTTAACTTTGGGAGTATTGGCATTTTTATTAGATTAGCCTAGCTTGACCCCACCATGAGACTTGATTGTTCCTCCAGCTATTTAAGTTGAACATTATTTCTTTAAGGTGCACTTTGTAATTGAATCTATTTGAGCCTTTTGTGTGTTTGGATATCCACAGATACTTTGCACATCATATAGTTATTTGGAGTGGGATTTTCTTTATTATTACCTCTTGGATTTTGTTATTATTATATAGACGTAATTAAATGGTCAAAAGATATAAACAGTTTTGGAGGAAAAAATGGAAATTAGTCATTACCATATAAAGTACTCTTAATCATTTTTGATTAGAGAAATGTAAGTCAAAACAACTCTCAGATATCATCTTATACCTATCAGATTGGATAAAAGGGCAAAATGATGAATGTTGAAGGGGATGTGGGAAAACAGGGGACACTAATGCATCATTGGTAGAAATGTGAACTGATAAAATCATTTTTGAGAATATTCTGGAATTATACTGAGTTATAAAACTGTGTATACCTTTTGACCCAGTAATACCACCATTAGGTTTGTTTCCTAAGGTGATCAAGGAAAAAGGAAAAGAAACTATATATTCTAAAGTATGTCTATCAGCTCTTTTTGTAGTGGCAAAGAACTAGAAACAAAATATGTATGACAATTGAGGAATGGCTAAACAAGCTGTGGTGAATGATTGTAATGACATATTATTTTCCCATAAGATATGATGAACAAGATAATCACAAAAAAACCTGGAAAGACACAAAGTGATACAAAATGAAATGAACAGAACCAGGAGAACATTGTACATAGTAACAATAATGTATGATGATCAACTGTGAATGACATAGCTGTTGTCAGCAAGGCAAAGATCGAGGACAATTCCATAGGTCTCATGATGAAAAATGATATTCACTACCATAGAAGGATTTGATGGAGTCTGAATGCAGATTGAAACATAACATTCTTCACTTTATTTCTTCTATGAATTTTTCTCTAGTGTAAACAGTAGGTATCTTGTTTTATAACATAACAAGCAGGAAATTATGAATTATATATTATATTTACAATCTATATTATATTACCTGCTTCTTTGGGACAGGGAGAAGTAAGAGAGAGAAGGGGGAAAAGAGTGAGATATATTTGGGTATAGCTAATGTGAGAATAATTTATTTCTTTTGGATAAGAATATTTATTATAACATTACATATTTATAACAAACCATGCATTATATTATTGTTATATTACATATTATGTTATGCATTAATTTTATTTAATTAATTAATTTAGAATATTTTTCCACGGTTACATGATTTGTGTTCTTTCCCTCCCCTCTTCCCAACACCCTCCTGGAGCCAATGAGCAATTCCACTGGGAACATGTATCATTGTTCAAAACCTGTTTCTATATTATTAATATTTGCAATAGAGTGATCATTTAAAGTCAACATCCCCAATCATTTCCCCATCAAACCATGTGACCAATCATATGTTTTTCTTCTGCATTTCTGCTCCCACAGTTCTTTCTCTGGATGTGGATAGTGTTCTTTCTCATAAGTTCCTCTGGATTGTCCTGGGTCATTGCATTGCTGCTAGTAGAAAAGTCCATTATATTTGATTGTATCACAATGTATCAGTCTTTGTGTACAATGTTCTCCTGGTTCTCCTCCTTTTGCTCTGTATCAATTCCTGGAGGTCTTTCCAGTTCACATGGAATTGTTCCAGTTCATTATTCCTTTCAGCACAATAGTATTCCTTCACCATCAGATGTCACAATTCATTCAGCCATTCCCCAATCAATGACTCCCCCCCTCATTTTCTAATTTTTTGCTACCACAAAGAGTGCAGCTATAAATATTTTTGTATACATATTTTCCCCTATTAATCTCTTTGGGGTACAAACCCAGCAGTGGTATGCCTGAATCAAAGGGCAGGCAGTCTTTTAAAGCCTGTTGGGCATAATTCCAAATTGTCTTCCAGAATGGTTGGATCAGTTCACAACTCCACCAGCAATGCATTAGTGTCCCAAATTTGCCTTTAATTTCTTTCTCTTGTTTCACTACTGTTGTTGTATTTCTAGAAGAATATCAAAAACTAGTGGAAAGAGTAGACATACTTGCTTTACAGCCATATTTATGGGGAAAAATTTTGTGGGTTCATATTACACACACTTTTGCTTTTTGTTTTGGATACATACTTTTTTATAATACTGAAGAAGGTCCTTTTCCCTGTACTTAATATAATTTTTAGAATAAATGAATATTGTCCTTTCTCAAAGACCTTTTTTGCATATAATGATAATCATGTGGTTTTGAATGTTTTGGTTTTCAATTCAGTTCATTATGTTGTCTTCCTGATGTTAAACCATCCTTGCATTTCTGGTACAAATCTAAGTTAGTCATAATGAATAATTCCTTAAATAAACCACTATGGTCTGTTTGATAGAATTGTGTTTAAAATTTTTGAGTCAATATTTATTAATGGTGTTGGTCTGCAATGATTTCTATCTGATCTTTTGGTTTGGGTATTTTGAATTTTTAAAGATATTTCTCCTTTTTTTATATTTTCAATTTTGTTTTATGTGTACATAATTTTATTTTTTCTGGTTTTGTTACTTCCTCTTGGATTTCACTTTGCTCATTTGCCATTTTATTGATTTGATTTCCTACCTTTTTATTGTCAGATCATCTAATTTGTTCCATCATTTTTATGGATTTTTTAAATAATTTTATCTATTTCTCTTTTATGCTTATTTTAGGTTTATTTATTGGTTTCCTAATTTAAAAAATACACATTCAATTAATTAATCTTCTTTTTTTCTATCTTGTTAATAGATGTTTATAGGGTTATGATTTTTTTCACCTAAGGATCTCACTTTAGCTATATCTAAGACATTTTGGTATGCTGTTTCATCATTGTTATCTTATTTTACATAATTATTAATCGTTTCTATTGTTTATTTTTGACCTACTTGTTTAGAATATTTTTTATGTCTCTATGTCATTGTGTTTTGTTTGTGGTCCCTGCATAAATTACTATTTTATGTTATACTCTATACAGAATACATTGCTATTTCTTCCTTTTTATATCCATGTGCAATATCTCTGTGCCCTAATGCTTGGTCAATTTTTTAGTGCTTCATTGTGTTGCTGAGAAATATGTATTTTCTTTTGCCGTCCCATTTAGAAGATACTATAAATGTTTTAGCTTTAATTTCTTCAGTAGTTTTTTTAGTTCTATATTTTCCCATTGTTTACATTTCTATGAAACTTACCTAAAACTAGGGGAGGAATATTGAAATCTCTTGTCACTATTCTCTTACTCTCTATATGTTCTTGTGGCTTAATTAATGTTTCCATTATAAATTTGGATGTAAGGCATTTGGAGAATATAAATTTGATATTTATTAATTGTTGTATATTGTTCCTTTCTGCATAATATAGTTTCCTTGGTTATTCTTTTTATGTTTAAATGATGTTTTTGTGTTGTCTTATGATTGCAACTCCTGTTTTTTTGGGGGGGGTCTCATTGAGCGCATAAAGATTCTTCTCCAACCCTGATTTTTATTCTGTGTATATCCCTGGTTTTTTAATGTATTTATAATGGAAACACTAATTGAGCCACAAGAATATATAGTTTTGAGTTATGAGTTTGTTTTATGTGTTCCTCAATTTGTCTCTAATGCTCTTTCCCCCTCTCCCAAGTTATTTTTTTACTTCTTCTACTGTAACAGTACTATATTTTTCAATGATTTTAGCTGAATATTTTTTATGGATGCTGTATTTCCAGTGGTTTTCTTCCTCTCACCTTCAAGCTCTTGTGCCCCTTCCCCCATTTTTTGCTCTTTTCCTAGTTTTTAGTTTTGTTCATTGGTTGCCTTTTTAAAATCTGGTTGTTTAGTTCTTCCCCTATTTTCTTCTCAAAGAGAATCTTCCTTTTCCTTCCCTTCAGTTTTTTTCTGTTCATTAAAAAATTTTTTTTGCTCTTTTTTCTAGAAGTTTTTTCTTTCTTATCTTTCTATCTATTTTGAACTGTTATTCTTTGTTTGGTTAATGACCCTTATATTTATTTAATCTTTATTGTATTCCTCATAGAATTAAAAATTTTATAGTACTAATTTTATGTTCTGTCTTCTAAGCAGATTCTGTTATTGCTTTTTAGAGCTTTTTTCTGTTGTACCTTACCTTAGAAAAATAACAATTTTTACCTGTGAGAAAAGGTAGGATTGCCCAAAGGTAGAATTCTTCTTATATTACTTATTTTGCTTGTTGGTTTTTTACTTTGCCCTCCTATAGGTAATTTTTAATTCCTATTTGCCTCAAATCCCTTCCCTGGTCCGTCCTTCCTCTTCTTTCCATCATCTCTTCTCAATGCTAGTTGCCCTCAAGAGCTCAGATTTCCTTTCTCTTGAAATAGGATGAATGTTTTTTCTAAGTACCAAATCCTTATAGCTAATATCTATTGTAAGATTCCCATTTTCTTTTATAGAAGATCTCTTTTCACCCTTAAGAGTATTAATCAATGGTATTCCCTCCAATCATTGAAATAGTTTCCCTCTGTTTCTTCCATGTCAGACCCTTACCTTGCTTCCTCACTCATCCTCCTACATATAGGCTCTTTTCTTCCTGAGAAACTACAGGAGTTATTTTATCTTCATTATTAGCCTGTGACTTAATGAGGGCCTATAACATTCCCCTCTATTCTTCTTTCCCTCCCCTTTTTAACATACTCTTTCATTTTTTAAATTAATCCCACCAAAAAAACATTGATTCATCTATAGACTGGGTGTTGAAGTTTATTTCAAATGTTTCAGATCTGTTTCTCTACCTCACTTCTGTGTGACTTCTGCTTTACCCTTGTCTCCTTACATATGTATAGAAAGAAATTTGTTAATGTTCTATCTCTTATTATTGCCTTTGTTTGCCGTTATTATATTTCTGTGGCAGTGATGGGCAAACTATTCTCCGCGGGCCAGATCCAGGCCATAGTTTGCCCATCACTTTCTTAAGCAATTCCCTAATCACTAGGTCCCACATTCAGATGTAGTGATTAGGGAATTGCTTAAGGCAGTGATGGGCAAACTGCAGCAGGGGGAATACTTTGCCCATCACTGGAGGGTGTTTGAGAAACAAATAATCTTTTTAGGTCTGGTTTTCATTAAAAGAATGCATTTAACACCTTTTTTAATTGAAAATTCATCTCTTTTTTTCATTTATGATTAGGGTATAGATCACTTTTGTCTACATTTTAAGTTCCATTGCTCTTTGGAACTTATTCCATTCTCTCTTGCATTTTCTGATTGGTGTAGAATTGTTTTGCATTATTAAATTTCCTTTATATTTGAATCTCTGTTTCCCTATCTGTGTCTCTGTCTGTCTCACACTATTTATACTATTTATTTTGGAGTTTGCAGCCTTCGATTTTTTTTTCTATAGGTGATCTATGGATTCTTTCTTTTGAAGTTTTGGGGTTTCTTGCGTGTAGTTCTGGACAGTTTTCTTCTATTATATCTTGTGTCATGGTTTTCAAGTTTTTTGATTTGTTATATTCTTCTCTGAGACCTATAATCCTTATCTTTTCTCTAAGTGCACACTTTCACATATCATCAAAATGCCAAATAATTTTTATGTCAAAATGTCAACTTATCTTTCCTTAAGGTAAATGTAATAGTTTAGTTGCTAATAGGCTTTCATTTACTTATTTCAGGTTTGAAATTACTTTCATTTGTATTTTTTAATTTTCCATATTCCTTAAAGGCATTTTATAGTAAAAGAAACAACTTTATCCTAAATAAAATACCTATACAGAAAATTCCTTTCCTTAATCCTAGTTTTTCAAAATATTTCATAATAATGTTGAATAAGTTAGCTATCTTTACTTAAGAAATCCAAGTTTACTCTATAATAAAAATACTAAGCAGTAATAATTTGACCTTTTGTTCTATCCCTATTGATTTTAGTGCTTTCCAGCTGCTAGTAAGCTGATAAAGTGCTATGTGTTCTTCTTCAAGCTTGAATAAATTATTTGTAAAGTTTCTTTGTTCTCACTACCCCTGGAGTTTGACTGAAAGCAGAAAATAATGTTGTCTTTTACACTAAGTTAAATGGAAGCCTTAGTTTCTCAAGGTCACAAAATATAATCATTATAGATTGATTCTTAAAGAATTGGCAATGATTTTAATGTAGTTCTCTTTTTAAGTAAAATGCATGAATGAAGCTTTTGCATCTCAAATTTATTGCTGAAAATCATGTGTTCTGGTACAAAAGGTTAGGAATGTGCTCTTTTGGATTTACTATTTTATGATGTAAAGTTCAAAATATGCTTTTTTAAAAGTTTTTATACAAATTTAAGTATTTGTATCATTCTTTAGTGAATAATCCTTCTTAAAATTTAACTAGTGAGAAACACTCCATTATTCACTTTCTACAGAATTTTTATTCACCAACTTTTGGATAAATGTATAAATGAAAAAGCATTTATTAAATGGTTATTTGCAAAGCAAATAGCTGGGTGGCTTAATGTATAGAGGGACTGACCTGAAGTCAAGAAGACTCATCTTCGTGAGTTCAAATCTAGCCTCAAATACTTATTAGTTGTGTGACCTTGGGCAAGTCACTTAACCCTGTTTGCCTCAGTTTCCTCATTTTTAAAATGAGCTGGAAAAAGAAATGACAATCACTCTGGTATCTGTCAAGAAAATCACAAATGTGGTCACAAAGAGTCAAACACAAATGAAAACAATTGAATAAAAAAATTTGGAATGTATTGTGCTAAGTGCTGGGGATTCATATAGAAAGAGTCCTTTGTGTCAGAGAGCTGCACGTTCCAATAAAGGAAACAACAATCAGTATACATTTAAGTGCCTTGTATGTGCCAAGCACTGTGCTAAATGGCAAGGATACAAAGAAAGGCAGAAAACAGCCCCTGCCCTTCAGGGATTCACAGTCTAATGAGGGAAATGTATATGAACTTGTACAAAGTATCCAGAAGCCAAATTGGATAATACAGCATTATTATTAATTAACCATAATTAACAGGAAAGGCATTAGCATTGAGGATGATCTTGAATGTCTTCCTATGGAAGGCAGAATACTAGCTGGGACTTGAAACAAATCAGGAAAGCTAGGAAGCTGGGAGAAGGAGGGAAGAACATTCCAGGTTTGGGGAACAGCCAGAAACAGGAGATGGAATGATTTGCTTGAGTAACAACTAGGAGGTTACCGGATTGAAGAGTACATAAATAAAGCATTAGAAGACTGGAGGGATTCTGAAAGATTTTAAACACGAAATAGAGGATTTTATGTTTGACCCCAGAGGTAATAAAGAACCACTGGAGTTGTATCAAATGGGAGGGTGACATTGTAGGCAGATGAGAGGAGTCATCTAATTTTGGGTTTGAGAAAAGCATAATCTTCTCTTAAATAAAAGGTTAAAGGATTCAAGAGAAGAAGACAGTATAGAGTTGAATTGGTTCACCAGGGGTCAAAATGAGTCAGAAGAAAGAGGTTAGCTGCTGCTAACTAAGAAGTGAACTGAGGAGTAAGAGAATTGAAAGTCACTGTGAAGACAAATAACAGTTTGGAGTTGCTAGGTAGAAGAAGAGGTGAGATGACCACAGCATCTAATCAGATGGAGTTTTTGAGTTCATGAACATGGATGTGGAACAATTTTAGGTGTTGGAAAGATCAAAGGTATGGCCAGCTCTTTGTGTAACTGTTGGTGTGGAGGAGGAGGTCATGGGAAATGATCAAGTTGAAGAATTGGGAAGTTTATATATTTTAGGGAATTTCAGTATATCTGATGAAGTTCCCTTGTATGAGGGAAGGAGTTGGGGAGGAGAAAAAGTCTGAGACAGGTTCTTAACTCATTGAGGAAGGAAGGACAATGACCTGAGGATCTGTGGACAGTAGCTACCAGAATCTTATTTAAGTAGTAGTTTTGGATTCATTGAAGCTTGAAGGAAAAGTTTGTGAGTAATAGTGGTAGAAATAGAACCTTAAAGTAGTAATTGAAAGCAAAGAGGAATTCAACTTTCCTACCATGACCATTGAGTTTGAGTGAATAAATGACAGTTCTGAGGGAGGTAGGTGGCAGATAGATACTTACCTCCCCCAGAACTAACTGAACTGTGGATAGAAAACTGGGCTTAGAGTCAGGAAGATCTGAGTTCAAATCTGGTCTCAGGTACTTATTAGCGATATGACCCTGGGCAAGTTAATCACTTTTTGCCTGTTTCCTCAACTGGAGAATGGGGATAATAACAAAACCTACCTCACAAGGTTGTTGTGAGGAACAAATAAGAATACAACTATCCCTTCTACATCCTAACTTCTCCTAGTTCAGGAAAGTTCAATATATCATGAATCAGCATAAGAAATTAAATGGGAATTTTGGAGGAGTTTTGCAGAAGCTACAGATAAGCACACAAAAAAGTTTAGAGACTCAGAAATGCATAAAATCTATATATAATATTGTATAATGTCAACATATTTTATCTTTTAATTCCATAAATACACACAATTTCTTTTTTAAAGTTAAAATAAGTAAAAAGTTAAAAGTTTTTTAAAAGAACTTGAAAGCCAGCAGATATCTCACAAAGCTAGAAATGTAAAAATATTTTTAAAAGTTTCATAACTCACAAATGCACATAAGGTATTTTAAACTCCCCATAAAAGGAAAAGAAAAAATTCCTTCCTTCCTTTCTCCTTATCTCCCTTCCTCCTTCTTCCTTCATTTTTTTCTTCTTTCTTTCTTTCCTCTTAGCTTTGAAGTATGTGTGAGGGATTAATAGAGGTGGGAATAAGAGAATGGTTAGTGTAGAATGGACGATGAGTTTGAACAATGGCAGCTGGGAGTTCAGAATCTCTGGAATGGGCTGGGGGTGAAATTGCAGAAGTATATTGATCATTGAAGAATGAGTTCAGATAGGTTATCATTTTCCCCGGGAATTTGTCCTCAGGTAGAGCCATCACAGGATGTTAGGCAGCTATAGGCGTGGAGCTATCTGAAAGCTATACAAGTGAGGCCAAAGCAAGCTATGAAAAGGTGTAGGTAGCCAAAGATGGAATTTGTCAGGAGACCAATGGAAAGGTAAGGCAAGCCCACAGAGTATACTTGCCTAGATCTTTATAGAAGGGTCCATGCAAAACAGTCTTTGAGGACACATGGATGGTTATTCCAAGCATTACACCTACCTCACAGGATTGTTGTGAGAGCAAATGAGATAATGTATGTGGAGTACTTTGTGAATTTTGATATAGTATGTAAATAAATGCCAGATGTCATCATCATCATTATTATTAGCTACTCAGTCTTATTTTACCCTGAGGAATGAGGAGAGTGTCCTAGCCTCATCCTTTTCCTTTAGTTGGCAATATATAATAGGGATTGTTAATATGGTTGCAAGCTACCCAAGGGAAATTAGCTAATATTTATTCTTCCTTTTCTCTACCACTCATGTAGCCATTGACCTCTTGCTATTTACTGGCTGTTCAGAAGTCTAGCTGATAGAATCACATACAGGTATTCTCTCCCCGAAGTGCCCATTTCTCCAAAATCGCCTTACTCTCCTCCAAACAACCACTTTTCAGTGTACTTGAGTTTAGCTGGACTATAGATTATCTGATTAAAGCAGTTCACATGTAAGTCACCAATAAGCTGAACTTTTCCTGAGTTTATTTGCATTTTTAAAAGGAATTTGTTAACCCAAATGAATCTCTCATCAGGATTATGTGTCTGCGAGTTAGTTATGTCTATACTCACAGCCATTCAGTTTCATCCATACTTCTCAAAGACTGTTGACCTCTGTCTTAGGAGATAGAGTTCTGACTGGTCGTGAATTTTAAATAGGGTTGTTTGTCACCAAGTTTGTTATCCGTAATTAGCCATTCTCAAATATCTGGCTACTTTTTGATGTTTACTGTGCTACCTCAAAAAGACTACCTTACAATACATGCAATGAAGTTTTTTTGATCCTAACTCTTTGACTGCCCGCATTTAAATGAAAAGACACCTTTTTATGACTAAGCCAATGCATATTAAAAGTTTTAGTGCAGTTTAAAACTTCAGTACATCAAATAAAATTGTTTTAAACCTATTCATTATCATAAACTTATTAATGATGTAGGCAGCTAGATGACATTGTAGATTGCACAGTGGGCCTGGAATTAGGAAGACCAGAGTTCAAATCCAGACTCAGACACTTAATAGCTTCATGACCCTGGGCAAGTCACTTAACTTCTGTTTCCCTCAGTTTCTTCATTTGTAAAGTAGCAATAACAGCTCCTACCTAAACAGAGTTATGTAGATCAAATGAGATAATAGTGTAAAAAACATTTAGCATAGTGCAGGTGCATAGTAGGCATCATATAAAATACTGGACATGATTATTAAACTGTCTATATATATGTGTGTGTGTGTGTATATATATATATATATATATATATATATATATATATATTTGTTTGACAGTTATGTGCCAGATACACAGTATTTGCAAAGGGATAGGCTCTGTCTGGAGTAAGGTATAGTGGGTGCAAAGATAGAATGCCTTCTAAGAACTAGAGACAGTTGTTGCCTCTCATTTGGAGAATGGCCAAACAAGTTATGGTACATGAAGGTAAGGGAATGTCACTGTGCTACAAAGAATTACTAACGTGAACTATACAGAAGAAACCTGAGAAAACCACTTTAAAGACTTACAGAATCCCCTGTGTACATGACTGCAGCAATGTAAATGCAAGGAACAATAGCAAATAGAAACTTACTGCTATGAAATTTTCATAACAAATCTCATTTCCAAGGAGTGTATGTGACGCTTCATCTTCTTTCTGCCTTTGTAAAAGTAGGGAATATGGGTTTAAAAGACCGAATGTAATATCAAATCTGGTTCATATATTTGTCATTACATTGAACTTTTTTTTTTCACTTTATTCTTTGTTTTGAGGGATGGCATCCTGGGAGAAGACAGGATGTATTTGGAAATAGAGGTGATATAAGAAAAAAATGTCAGTACAATTTAAAAAATAGAATAGAATGCTTTCTCAACCCCAGTCTATCCAGAAGTCATATTGTCACAATATAGGAAATTTGGTACAGCTATTCAGAATGGTCCTTATGGATACCTAATGACCTAATCATATCCATGAGCTAAAGTTGGGAGGCATAGGAAGTTCCAAGATATCCTTACAAACTATGACCTTTAAACTAGATCTTAAATTATATTTCTAATCTGAAATTTAGTAATAATTAAGAGAAATCTGTAGTTATGACAAAGGAGGATAATTATTTTGAGCTTGGAGGCTGCTAGGTGGCATAGTGTAGCTAGACTGATGGAGATACAATAACCTCAGTTCAAATCTAGCCTCAAACACTTTTACTTTTGATGCTTGACAAAATCATTTAGCTTCTGTCAGCCTCAATTTCCTTGTATGTAAAATGATGATAATAATACCTCCTAGGGTTATTGTAAGACTCAAATGAGAATGTTTATAAAAAGCTTAGCACCGTGCTTGACACATAATAGGTTCCTTACCTTCCTTGTGCCCAATACACTATGCCATATGCTCCAGTTGTGGAGAAAGTACAATATATTTTGAGCCTAACCACCTGATATAGCTATTAGGGAAGTCATGATGACAAAATAAGAAAATGGATTTACAAACTTGTGAGAGTAAAAAGAGGTATGTGTGTATTCTACTGTGCTCATCTGAGGCTCCTGGATACTATGACTTTGTGAGACTTAGCCCACGGAATAAAAAAAAAACAAACTAGGAGCTTAAAAAAAAGTACAAATGTATATTTTACAAGTTTTCCTTAAAAGGAACAAATTATTTAGCTTTTTTTGTTTGGTAACATTTTTAGTGTAATAACTTAATTCTAGTTTACTCTTTTGTGGTTGTCATTTCAGTTATATCTGACTCTTTGTGATCCTATTTAGAATTTTCTTGGCAAAGTTATTGGAGGGGTTTGCCATTTCCTTCTCCAGCTCTTTTTATAGTTAAGGAATCTGAGGCAAACAGTCTTAAATTACTTGCCTAGGGTCACACAGCTAGAAAGTATCTGAGGCCATGTTTGAACTTAGGTCTCCCTGGCTTCAGTTCTGGTGCTTTGTCCACTGCACCACCTAACTGCTCCATATTCCTAACTCTTAGCTGCATATATTAATCAAATATAGGAATAGTACATATGGCAGCAAATGGATAACACAGGAATCATTTAAATTTATCATTGGTTACAGTCAGAGAAATAGTATAATTTTTTTCTCTGCTAGATGGCTCTCTGATTTGTCCTTTTGTGACTTGCAATTTACCTGCTTGAAGACCAGAGAGGGAGTTGTGAGAACCAAGCTTACATTACTCATATAATTTAAATACTGGATAATTTGTTGATAGATGATCAAGTGCACTAAACACAGTCAGAAAATACACTAAACTTTTCTAAATAAATCATAGATTTCCTTTGTTCTTTTTAGAGGAAAAACTTTATCAAGCATGGCTTTGTACTAAGGATTTGAATCATTTGAAGAAATTGGATAAAAAGTGATGATCAGTTTGGTGGTTTACTTTTCAAAACTATACTTGTGAAATGGAATGGCTTAGGGAACATAGAATTGGCATGAGAATTAGACACCTATAATTTTCTCCCTTCTTTTTAAAAGGAAAAAGAAGGTGGGAGAAAATAGTAATGAAATCTAAATAGGGTCATAGATTTAGACCTGGAAACAAACCTAGAGGTCATCTAGACAAATCCCTTCATTTGACAGATTAGAAAATTAAAGCTTAAACAGTTTAAATTATTTGTCCATGGTCACGTAAATAGTAAATGATCAGAGCTGGGTTTTCAAATCAAGGTCTTCTAATTTCAGATATGTCCTTTTCCCCCTAATGTATCATTAGTGTAAATAGTCTGATCCAAACACACTCTGATTCACCTCTTTGTTTTCTCCTTTTCCCCTTTTAATAATCAATCTTTTCTAGTTGAAGTTTATTTTGTGTGTGACCATACCTTCTATCTTAAAGTTCCTTCCTTCTCCTAACTCATTTCTTTGTTTAATTTATTGTAATATTCTGCTGTACTCCTTCTTTCCAACCCCAACCTTCCCTTGCCTTGGGAAGATAAGAGTCAGGTTCATTATTGTCTCCATCTCCAAGCTTATACTGTACTCAATACTCTTATGCTCCCATCAGTCCCTCCATGCCCCCCCTTCTTTCTTTGTCTCTGTCTCCTTCTCTCTCTATCTCTCTTCCTCTGTCCCTCCCTCTTTCTCCACACTTTTCTCTTCCCCAACCTACCTTCTAAACAAGCCAGAATTGACAGTGCCTAATTTAGAACAGGGATAGTATTTATGCCTTTCTCTGTATCTCTAGCATTTGCACAGTGCATCACACATCATAAATGCTTTTTAACTTCATTACTTGGCTCAGGAAAAATAAGTATGGTGTCCAAGTTACAAGGAGGCATTCCAAAACTTTGCTTCCTCTTCCCACCTCCTCTTTTCCATCTCTACCTCTTTCTTTTTAGAAAAAACTGAAGTGAATGGAACTAGTGTTTAGACCAAACCTAGAAATTGCCTTATTTTCTTTTACATTTTTACATAAAACCCTTTATAATGTTGCCATTGGGACACAGGTCATAGTATCAGTCTTTTATTACAGGTAACTATTTCAGCAATATAATTTGACCTCCTAGGGCCGTGAGGTGGCTCAGTAGATAGAGTTAAGCTAAGCCAACTTAACCTCAATTGGATAGTCCTTGCTGTTCTTCTGCTTCAGAACCAATATTTAGTATCAATTCTAAGACAGGAGGTAAAGGTGTACATATATATGTATATATATTTTTCACCCTCACCCATATAATAGATATCTTATCAGATTTTTCCATATTTCAATATTTAAAAACTTTTTAAAAACTTGAAAAGTAAAGTAAGTATGCAATCTAACAATTATCAATTTGAATCAAGGACTTTCTATAAATTTTTTTTCTTTTTTTTTTTTCTTTTAAACCCTTAACTTCTGTGTATTTGACTTATAGGTGGAAGAGTGGTAAGGGTAGGCAATGGGGGTCAAGTGACTTGCCCAGGGTCACACAGCTGGGAAGTGTCTGAGGCCGGGTTTGAACCTAGGACCTCCCGTCTCTAGGCCTGGCTCTCAATCCACTGAGCTACCCAGCTGCCCCTCTATAAATTTTTGAAAATATAATTCTGCAATTTTCTGTTTGGGAGGGGAACAGATTCTTGATGACATATAAAGATCATAAGATCATTGATCTAGAGTTCAAAGAAGGCATTAGAGGCCATCTAGTCAAATTCTCTTATTTTATAGATGAGAAAACTGAGGCCTGATAAAGGTGAAATGACTTTCCTAAGGTGAGAAGTAGTAAATGGCAGAGCCCCTAAATTCTAAAACCATTACTTTTTCCTCTATTCCAAGGTATATTATCTGACATAGCAATACATGTATAATTAAGTTAAATAATAATAGCATATAGTGTAAATATTTTTTCATTTGGAATATGGATAAACATTTACTCCTATCCAGATGTTATTTTAACTGAGATAACAAGTTATAAGTCTGCATTCAAGGTTTGCAGATATGATAACAATCTGTATTCTCTTGGTGGAAATCAACTATACATCACTTCATTCCCTTTCCTTTTTTGGACAACTATGCCACCTGGACCAGAAACCATATCCTGAAGGATTTCATCCTTTTCTTCTCTGTTACTTCCCTCTTGGGGCTCAGCTATCTTAACTGGTAAGTCCACAGCTGACCCAATATTTCAGGCAGACCCTAGCCATACTTCATTCCCCAGTTCTTGGCCTTGTTTTCCACCAGCTAATACCAGCAGCTCTTCCCCATTCACTTAGGTTCTAAAAACCACAATCAAATCAATTCTGCCCTTGTTCCTAGAAAAACTATGTTAATTTGCTTCTCACAAAGCCCTACTCACCATCTTCTTATTTTCTTCTAATAGAATTTAAACTCTTTGAGGGCAGTCTGATTTGCCTCATATTTGTATTCTAGTAAATATTTCACAAATAATTTATTCTAGTCATAGCCCTGTGCTATATAAAACATCAATTTTAGAGGAATAAAACTTACTTCAGTTAATTACCTCATTAATGAAAGTCAGTCAACATGCATTTATTAAGCTTACCATGTGCCATGTATGAAGCTAAACACTGGGGTACAAAGAAATGTAAAAACCCTGTACCTGTTCTCAAAGATCACACATTCAAATGGGTGAAGACAACACATAAATAACCAAGTACATATAAGATCTATACCAAGTAGATGGAAGGTAATCTCAGAAAAAGAAAGGGGACCGGGTAGATGCACCTGAGATTTGAGTTGCTCTTAAAGGAAGCCAGGAAGCAGAGAGGTGGAGATAAGGGGGCAGAATATTCTAAATGAGAGGATAGCCAGTGCAAAGGCAGATTTGGGAACTGGTTTATTGTGTTTAAGGAACTTCAAGGAGATTACTATCGCCGAGTTCTAGAGTGAGTGAAAAAAGAATAAAATGCAAAAAAAAAAAATTGGAAAGATCAGAATAGGCCAGGTTGTAAGGGTCTTTCGTTGCCAAACAAAGGACTTTACATTTAATCCTATAGGTAGGTAGTAGAAATAAGCTTAAACCTAGCATCTATATGAAAGCCAACTATATGAACTTGGAGCCAACCAAGTTCACTCAGTAGGTGAATGATACCATCAGATTTGTACTTTAGCAAAATCACTTTGGCATCTGGGTGATGGATGAGAGTGGTGAGAAATGAGGCAGAGAGACCAATTAGAAGGCTATTACAATAATCCAGGCAAGAGATGATTAGTGTCTGAACTAGGATGGTAGTTCTGTTAGTAGAGAGACGAGAACAAATATATGAAAAATGAGAAGATAGAAATAACAAGATATGACAGAGTGCATATGTAATTAAATGTGAGGGAGGAATTGACTTTGACTGAGATGATGATGGTACCCTCAACAATATTTGGAAGGTTGGTAAGAGGATTTTGTGGAAAAAACAATGAATTCTGTTTTGCTCCTGTTGAGTTTGGGATACCTTTGAGACATCCAATTCAAGAAGTCTAAAAAAAACAGTTGGTGATGTGGGATTGGAGCTCAGGAGAGATATTAGGGCTGGATATATAGATCTGAGAATCATCCACATAGAGAAAATAATTGAACCTGTCAAAATCGGTGAGATCACCAAGGGAGAGGAGAAGAGAACAACAGGCTGAAAGCTTTATTGAACAGAATAAGTGATCTTTGCATGACCTATTTGCTCTTTGTGAAATTCTAATATGTATTTTGGATGGCATGTGATACTATCTTAAGGGAATAAATCAACTCTTGTAAAAAACATATTAATTTTCTAATGACTTCTTGATTACATAACCAGTCACATGTAATAGCTCTTTGTATGTAATTAAATCCTATTATGTAAATATATATTGAAAGACTTTTTACAATGGCCATTCTTTTATCTTTTGTGGCAGAAAATAATGGCTGATGGCTCATTTTGAGCTATCATTTAAGCTGTCACTAACCCTATAAATCTTAGGAACTTTAAAAAAAACAAATACCTGATTTTTACCCAATAGATCATAACATCTTTGAAAGGGCTTACATAGACTAATTTGTCAGTAAGCCATTAGGAATTCATAGAATTCATTTAAAAAAACCAACATCACTTGGTTGCTGTATGCATGCACTTTGTTCGTGTGGGAAAACTCTTGTAAAATGTTTTTTGACAAATCTTTCATATAGATGCTAGGTTAAAGCTTATTTCTACACTATTGCACACCTATTTTTCCCAAAGCATAAGTATGTTCAAAATGGGGAGAAAGAATGTGCTTCAGACTAATAATTTTCAGAGAAAGAATTTGTAGAAGAAATTATAATTCAACGCAATTTTTTGCTTACTTTAAATGCTTTGTTTTCTTGCAACTCGAAAATAATTTAGCATTAATCTTTGTTGTTCTTGTTGAAAGTATATTTACAGAGTTTGGTGCCAAGATTTTTTTTCCTTGAAGCTAATTTTTAATGGTGTGTTATAACATATAAGCTGAGGCCTTTTTGTGGCATGGAGCCCTGTGACCTTAAAGGTTGGACTATTGGGAGAGAAGCTCCAACAAATCCCACCAAGTTTTAAGGGTCCAAATTGAATGTGTCTGCCACCAGTTAGGCAATATAGTTAAATTTAGAGAAGCTCATCTCTAGATTAGCCATTGTCAGAGAATAAACATTAATTAAGTGCCTACTGTAAGGCACTGTGCTAAGTGGTGAATATTTTTTTAGTCACAGCAGCTCATGAATACTAAAGCATTAAAGGGTTGTATTCTCCATTGTTAAGTAAGCTGAAATCAGTGAAGTACTTATTAAATACCCACTGTCATGAAAATATTTTCTTTCTTTTTTATTAATCTATACTACTTAGGGTTCAAGACTGTTTCTCTTGGTTAGAAGGTTATTTGGCTAGCTTAAATCTGACCCATGGGATGTAATTTTAGACTATAAAAGCTTCTTTAGAACAAAGTTTATAAATATTTTCCTGAGCTATGAACCTGTACCAAGCATAATAAAACCTAGTTTTTAACCACTGGAATCTCTATGTTGTGATAGTGTTATTAGACAGTAGTTACTAATGGGTATATTTTTTACCACAACACCACTATGAGCCAGGCATTATACTAGGCAGTGAGTAAACAAACAAACAACAAAAATATGAATCAATTCTTTCCCTCAAGGAGCTGACATCCTTTGGGAGGAAATGTATTCATATGTAAGCAAATATAACATATTTAACAAAATACAAGACAGATTTGTGGGGGCAGTCATTAACCATATGAAAAGAAAAACCTCACACATAAGGAAGACACTTGAGCTGGCCTTAAAGGAGAGGAGAGGGTCCAAGAGGCAGAAGTGAGGATTAAATTCACTCCCCATAGGACTTTGTACAAATGTGGAATGTGGTCTCTATTTGAGGAAGTACCCAAGCCTTAATGTTCACTTCTTTCATTCCTCTGCTCTTGACTCTCCATTCTTTTCATCACCACCCCAGCAGCGTTTTTTTTTTTTAACCCTGTAGATGACCATTTCTGAAGCCCCTTCCTCTGATTGGCAAGTCCCTCCCTGGAGCCTCCTTTTGAAGAAATGTCCCAACCATGTTCCCTTCTCTCCCAGCTCTGCTACTGAATCTCTAAATGTTTATCTCTTCCTGCTCCCTTCCTTTATAGCTCCCTTTTGTATATTTCTCATATTAGAATGCAAGTTTGTTGAGGGTAGGAATTGCCCCAACTTTTTGCCTATATTTATATTCCCAGCACTTAGCACAGTGCCTGGCACATAATAAATATTTAATAAACGTTCCTCCCTTCCTCCCTCCCTCCCTCCCTTTTTTCCTTCCTTCCTTCATTCCTTCCTTCCTTCATTCCTTCCTTCCTTCATTCTTTCCTTTCTATCTCTGTTGTAGAAGAAATGGATAAATCCCTCTGCTGTGAATTGGGGGGAGAGGGGAGGACTGAGAACAACAGTGACAAGGAGGACATCTCTTTCCCTTGTGAATTTAAAGTAGTAGTCTTATAGGTCAAGGAAATGGATCCCACTGAGTTCTATAAATTAAGACAATCTGTATTTTGTTCTGATTATGTTTCAAAGGTGAGACCTCTGGTCCCACCTAAATATTCTCATGAGACCTCCTGGAAACTTCCTGCTCTACCAAGATGGTCTGATGAGATTAACTATAGTGAAATAGGGCAGTCAGATGGCAAAATGAATAGAGTGCCAGGCCTGGAGTGAGGGAGACTTCCTGAGTTCTGACCTTACAGACACTTGTTAACTGTGTGACCCTGGGTAGGTCATTTAATTCTGTTTGTCTCAATTTCCTCATCTATAAAGTGAATTAGAGAAGGAAATAGCAAGCTACTTCAATATCTTTGCCAAGAAAACTACAAATGAGGTCATGAAGAGTCACATGACTGAAACAATTAAACAACAAAATAGGAACCCCCCCCCCAAACTGGAACAGACCCGTTAAGTGACAGCCTCATGGTTGCCATTCTCCCTGCAAATCACCTGGCATCCTGGCCCTATTACTCAATCTTGAAAATAAGGAAAGTGGCTAAGCAGCCTCTCCTAATAGTCTCATATTGTTACCTGCCCTAAAGTTACATAAAACCCTATACATGTATGTGTATATTTCGTATTGTTCTGGGGAGTTCTAGCCATCTAGCAACTACCCATTCAATAATGCTATTTAAATTTTATCTTTTAGCCTTGCTCCTTGATTTTTTGACCTCAATCAAGTGATCCTAGGTCTGAGGAATTAGTTTTCTGGTGGTTCCTATAACCTCAGGTTGAAGAATTCCCCAACAACAGCAATAAGATAAGTTTGGCTGGATCATAGAGTGAATAAAGTAATGAGTAAAACAAGAAAGGCTAATTGGAGAAAATTTGTGAAGGGCTTTAAATGCCAAGGAGTATATATTTGATCCTAGAGATAGGAGCTACTAGAGTATAAATGGGGGAATGATGTAGAAACATGCCTATGACTTGGGAAAATCATTAGCAGCTGTGTGGAGGGCAGCATCAAAGGATGAAAGGTTCAGAAACCAATTAGAAGGCTTTTACAATAGTGCAGATAAAAGTGATTAGAGCCTGAACTAGGTTTATGGCTGTGCAAATAGTGAGATTGGTGTAGATGGAAGAGAAGCAGGGGAGGTAGAAATGCCAGAGCAAAGCAACTCTTTGATATATGAGGGTGAGAAAGAGTTAGGACTCAGTGATATTCTGAGGTTGGGAAGGGGAGTAATCAGAATGATGGTGATCCCCTTGACAGAAATAGGGAAGTTTGAAAGAGAGATAGGTTTCAAATTATGTTTTGGATGTGTTATGTTGAGATATCTACAGTACATGAGCAGTAGGCAGTTGATAATGCAGGCCTGGAGCTCAGGAGAGAGACAAGAGCTGGACATAGAGAATTAGAAATCATCTGGATAGAAATATAAAATGGGAACAAGTTTATTGTAGAACTGATAGACCATTGATGATTATGGCAAAGATGGTTTGATAGAATTCAGTTTAAAGAATTGTGTGTTATATATCTGCTTTTGAATTCATAATAAGTATTATTTATTTAGAACATCTCAAAAATATATGTCTTGATTGAAAATTTCAGAGGAATAGCCATTGAGAGACGTCAGGGAACTATGGTTGTAAAAGAAATTAGGGTTGACCTATTTAGGCTGGTGTGATTACAAATACATTGAACCAGAGATGAACTTCTTATCCATCAGACCTGCCTATCTCCATGTTTGACATATCTTTAAGTAAGTCTAACTCAGTTTTGTTGGCTTTGAACAACTCTTATCACTAGTCCCAAGTTACTTCTGTTATTTGGAACTAACTGACAGGGAGGAGAAAGTTATACACACCTATCCTATTTTAGCTAAGACAAATAATCAAGAGGAAAAGAGATAAATCTCTCTTTACAGTCAATCACATCCTTCATCCTTTGCTATAATGTAATGTTTAAAATATTAGTTATGAATGGTGGTGATCAGTTCTGATCTTGAATCAGAAAACTAAGAAACTAAAAGTTTATATACCATATGCTAAAAAATTCAATGATGTCATTACTTTATTCTTACTGATTTAAAGAGTAAATATGTGGTTTTTCAACTTTCCTTCTTATAGCAAAATGGCCTGATTTATCATGTTTTGGGGTACTAAATTTGTGATCCCTGTGATTTTTCTAAGAAAGAGTGTACTAAGACCACCTACTCTTTCTATAAAGGACACTAAGCAATTATCAGTAATGCCTGATTTAGGCTGTCTCTAACTGAAAGACTCCCTGTCCTATTAGGAATTCTCACTAACTCATCCAGTTGCACTTTAAAGGAGTTTGGTAGTGTTGTTTTGTTTTATTTTGTTTTAAAGGAGTCCTGAGAATTAAAGTGATGATGAGACTTAGGGCTTGAAAAAGGGAGGGTAAAGAGAGGCAAAGGTTTTGCTTATGCTGCTTCAGCTGCATTGAAGAGGACTTAGCACAGATGGATTGTGCACTATAAAATGTAACACATAATTCAAGCTGTCAGCTTACTCAGACTGTTTCCAGGAAGCAACCTGTGTAAAGAGAAGGAGCCCTTGTTTGCTGACCCCTGATCCATAGCCTGCTGCAGATTGTCATACGTTCTGTTTTTCTTTATGTTGGTGTCCCTTCCTTCCCCTTCTTTTTAGTATTGTGTGCCCTTCAAGTGGCACCCTGGAAAGACCACCCACGGATAGTAACACAAGAGAAAATGAGGTCTCCACTAAAATATAGGTTTTGTAAGACATTTTGGTAAAAAGAAAAGTACTGTTTAACTATGTGTTTGTCCTTTCTACAGTTGTTTTGTGTTTCCAACACAGTCCACAAATTTATACTTCATTGTTACCACACATACAGCTGTTGAAGCCATCAGTTTGCAGTCCTTGAAATAACAACTTCAAGTATAATTTAATATGTACTAATTCTTCTTGTAGCTTGCAAAGAACTTTTCTTCATTTATAATGGAGAAATTTGGAATTAGAATGAGCAAGGGCACTAAAGCTAAAAAAATCTTAATAAATTATTTGTTGTACTACCAGATTTTAGAGGTGGTAGCATGGCATTGATCTTTAGTGAATTCTTCTATTTAACTCCTGAACAAAGAAAGCAGTCTAGAATCCAATTCTGAATAGGCATTTACACCTCTGTAAAAGGATTAGCTGTATTCAGTTGTTAAACTGTTTAAATCTTAATTTGCATCATTATGGAATTGTAGCCTCCACCAAATCCCTGTTGGTTCCCCATTTCACTTGTTGCCTAAAGGTGGTCACTAGAGGCTTTTTCTTTTTGGTGGAAATCCATAGAGGTGCTAAATTGCTTAGAGCTGCCCAATCAGTTAATTAAGTTGAATAGGTATCTCATAATATGATTGATAATAATTTACATTGGTTTCCTAATCATCTTTTGAAAGTGAAACTTGTGTATTTGGCTTTTCTTTTGTAAATAGGAATTTTTTTTTTGTTGACATCATTTATACTTTAAAGAAATCTGGTCCTTTTGAGGCTGTTAATTTATTAATTATGCTTATAAATAAGTTGATTTGAAGATTAGGTGCTACCATAAAGTAAAATGTAAATAATATATTTAAACCATTTTATCATGACATTATTTGGGTTATGTTATTGTTGAGTAGAAGAATTTTTATATTTTAAAAACATCCTTTACGAATATCTATATGTGAAAAGAAATCTTGTTTTCTCAAAAAGCTCATTGTTTATAATGACTTCATATAATGTTATATAATGATGGACCTTTATATTGAAGCTCAAAAGTATAATCTTTTTTATTTTCATTACCTTACCTGTTAGTTCTAACTACTTGACAATGAAGTTGTAAACCTCAGAACCTTGTAGCAGAAGGGACCCTGGATCAGGAGTCAGATCCATGGGCTTCACTTCTCTGTTCAATCACTAAGAAGTAGTATAGGCCTTGAGTAATTTGCTTACCCTCTGGGACCTTGTTTCCTCATCTTTGAAGAGAAAAATTTGAACTAGATCATATGTTAGCAAAATAAGGCCTAAGGCCAAAAGGAACCCCTTCTGCCTCATATACATATTCTTACTTAAATGTTGTTATTGCATTTAAAAGTGTAAAAACCTTACCTCTTAGGGTCTATAAAAAATTAGTTATATTTGGATTTAGCCAGCCCACATCTAGACTTGGTGAAGTTGTTTTCTAGATATAATTCCAAACTATGTGAGAGAAGAATCAGATGATTTGGCCTTTCTGCTTCAGGGCCTTTTCCACATGCTGCTCTTCATGCCTGAAATACTCTGCTTCAGTCTAACTTTTAGAACCTTTGATTCTCTTTTAGACTCAATCTAAGTGGTGCTTCTTACTTGAGACGTTTCCTAATACCCTCACAACTAGTTCTATCCCCTGCCAAAATTACTTGGTTTTTATCTTATTGCTCACTCTCTTTCCAATCCATCCTCCAAGGATTTTCTTGATTTTCTCTGTTGTTAGTGCCCTTTTACCCAGTCACTACTTCTATTTTGTATCTCTCCTATATTTACATATATATATATATATATATCCCTCTAATAAAATATACACATTTGTATTTGTATCTCCAGTGCCTAGAAGAGTACCATAAGTGGTATTAATAAAGAGTTGATTAAAATAAATATATACATATGTGTAATTATGTAAATGTGTTGAATTATTTAATATTTTCTGCAGGGGATATTCATTTTATTTTTATTAATTTAATATTTTTCATTCCCTCATTAACTAAAATTGCCTATATTACATGTTTTGGTGTAATTTTTTATTTGTACAACCTATGAAATTGTGATTAATATCTTAGAAATATGTAAAGTTGTAATGTTAATAATATTTTAAGGATAATGTTAAATTTGGCATATGCTTCCTTAAAAATATGAATGAGAGGTTCTCAGTTTCTTTCCTATGGAAACTGAGTAACAAAGAACTAAGATTAAAATCTTTCTATAGCATCTTTTTAGCTAATAAAAGATTGGTTGGAAGCTTTAAAAAATTACATGTGTCTATTCTGAGTTGGAGGCTTGGTTTTTTTTGTGGTTTATATTTGTCATCGTTTTTGATATCAATAAAAGGATGAAACACCAGACAGATTGGAGCAGCTAAGAGACACAGTGGATAGTATTGTTGGCCTAAGGTGTTAAATCCAGCCTCATATACTTAATAGCTGTGTGACCCTGGACAAGACATTTAACTCTCTTTGCCTTAGTTTCCTTATCTGTAAAATTAGCTGGAGAAGGAAATGGCAAAATACCTCATTTATCTTTGCCAAGAAAACCCCAAATATGGTCAGAAAAAGTCAGACATGACTAAAAAATACCTGGATATACCTACTACAAGTGTTCACAATGAGGGGATTTGACTAAGTGCCTTCAAAGGGCCTTCTGATTCTAAATCTTTGAACTTAAGTGTTCTACCTGTGAAAGTAAGAACTAGTTGAAAACCTAATCTTTGAGTATAGTGGGTTTTGGGGGGGTTTTTTTGGTATGTGAAGTTTGACCAACAAATTCATAACTCTTCTAGAGTTATGAAAGAAAGAGTTCAAATCACCAAACCATTCTGAGAACAATGGACTTTGATGGATGTTGGAGATAGAAACATAAAAATCTCCCATTTATCCTGCGTATATCTTGTTTGTACATAGTTATTTGCATGTTGTCTCCTGTATTAAACTGACTTCCTTGAGAGCAAGAACTATTTTTTTGCCTTTTTTTTTGCATCCCAATCATTTTGCATAGTGCCCAGCATTGACTGATGAACAAAAAAGTTCCTACTTTCAGAGAGCTTACATTTTAGTGAGGATATACTACAACATGAACACAAATACAAGATAGTTTAGGAAGGAAGAAAGCATTTAAACTAAAGGATCAAGAGAGGCTTCTGAAGAACATAACATTGAGATAAGACTTCTAGGAAGTTATGGAGTCTAAGAGATAGAAGAGAATAAGTACCACTTTCCAGATTTGGGGGACAGAATATGGAAAGTCAGGAAGATGGGAGATATGATGCTGAGTCTGAACAACAGGTAGTAGACAAGTTTAATTGTAAAAGTGCAAGGAGAGGAAGTATTATGAAATAAATCTGGAAAAGTAGGTTTTTACTAGGTGGTATACCCACAGATACCAACTTCAGTTTGTGTTTTATCTTTGAGGTATTAAAGAGCTACTGAGGAGTTTTGCTGGCTCTGCTCTCCTCTCACCCCCATGCCCCAGATGTTCTTTGCCTACCTTTTGGATTTTTCTTTTCTTGAAAGTTGTTTTACTCTGTCTCCTTGTTGGTTCTTTCACTCCTGTATTTGTTTTGTGGTGATATTTTAATCTTGGTTGGAGAGGATTCTCATGGTGGCATGGAGTTGCTCTGGATTACTCCACCATCTTGGCTCCCCCAAGCCCCCCCAACTCCCCTCGTCCGAAGATTTCTGAAAAAGAGAATTACATGCTCATACTTGTGATTTAGGCATATTCATTTGATACCTGTGTGGAGGATAGTATAGAAAGGAATGGAAAGAGGAAGATCAATTTAGGAGCTATTGCAGATGATGATAAAGAGATGATGAGGACTTGAACTAGATTAGTGACTATGGAAAGAAAGAAAGAATGTGAAGTATATTGTGGCTGTAGAATCAATAAGACTTGGCAGCTGATTCGATATTGTAAGAAAGGAAGTTGAGGATAATTGAAGCTTAGAAGTTGGATGACTAAGATAAAGGTTTTTGAAAAAGAAAAAGGTTCTCATTTGAAATAGGGAAATTGAAGGAGATTGGGCAGTGGGGAAGATGATGAGTTCCCTTTGGGGCATGTAGAATTTAAAAAGTTGTTGGTACCCAAGGCTTCTCCTTCCATTGCCTTTTCCCCTCCCATAGTATCACCCTCCCAGATCATCTCCCCTAAGATACCTTAGGTACCTCATTATCAAATTTTGTTCCCTGGAAATGATCTGATGAACACAATTCACACTGAAATGTAAATAAACAACAAGGTTAATGTATTGTTTCTTCCATCATGATTGACATTTTTGTTACTCAATTGTTTTTCAGTAATATCCAGCACTTTGTGGTTTTCTTGGCAAAAGGCACTGGAAATGGTTTGCTGTTTGCTTCTTCAGTTCATTTTATAGATGAGGAAAATGATAGTCATAGGGTTAAGTGATTTGCCCACGGTCACACAGCTAGTAAAGTATCTGAGACCAGATTTGAACTCAAGAAGATGAATCTTTTCATTCTAGGCCCAGCACTCTGTCCATTAAGCCACCCCACTGCCCCAGTTATTAGGAGGCAACTTGAATTGTGGCCTTTCTTTTTCCTTTTCAGAAGTAAAAAAGGAATTTGAAAGTAAGATTAAAATATATAGGAGGATTTCTACTTCCTTGGCCCTCAATTTCCTCAACTTTAAAATGAATGGATTAAACTAGACAGCTTCTGAGTTTTCTTCCAGCTCTAGATCTCTAATACAAATAATCCTTTTCACAAGATTACAATCCTTTTCTTAATGGGATGAACTTTTAAAACCTACCTTCTTAATTTATATCTATGTTAAAATGAATGGTGACTCTAAAATGTAGCATATTGCCAATGGAACCTTTGTTTTGACTGTTTACCTAGGGATATTTTACATAAATCTAAATATTTGCCTATTGTAGTAATAATAATTTGGTGTAAAATTACTTCCAAATATATTTACATGGTAAAAATATTTCCCCTTGAATAGTGAGGCATATGTCAAAACTGGACTACAAAAATTTATTATTTTAAGATGTGGGTAAAGTCAGAGAGTGTATATAAAGGATATTCACCACCAACTCTACAACTGTACCTTCAGATTTTTGCAACTCTGACTTTGCAGAGTACTTATTTCATTCTTAAGGGTTTGGCATGTTGAGTTAATTGAGTCAGAGAAAGACATCCCTAGAAAATTGAGTCTAGTATAAGAGAAAAAGAAATCTAAGGCTGAGGAAATTCTATCTATTATAAAAGTACTGTATTAAAAGTTGGAATTAAAACTAAGTATGAAAATTCACTTAACCAGAACTTCTGATTGCTTTTGAAAATATTGTTTACTAATTTTTGAGTACTTGTAAAAATTTTAGTTCTAAACTATTGAAAAGATAATTGTACATCATGTACTCTAAAATGCCCATCATCTGTCTTTTAGGTTTTCATTTCTGATTCTACTAACAAGAATGTTACTTATAACTTTTGTGATAGGAATATCTCCATTTTCTATACTATGCTGTAATCAATTTCTTTTGCAACAGAAAGCAATATGCTAATAAATATCATTAAAGTTATTTCACTCACTCTAAACCAACTGTTAATATAGTGGCAGAAGATTCTTTATTGCCAATGTCCTCCTTCAGCCCTCCTTGACTAGAGGATTAACTTCATCCAGCCCTTCTTGATTTAAGGATTAACTTCAAGATAGCCTTATATGATTTGAGTGGCTCTAGTCCATGGTGACTTATTGATTGCATTCTTGCCTGTTATGCTCTGAGAGATGATCCTAGCCTATAAATTCTCTTCTTTCAAATCTTTCCTTAAAATGATAAGCTACCTTTCTACTATTTGTGGAATTGTCACTATTTTGTTAAGTTTCTAGGAAAAATAGGGAAGAAAACTTCTTACAGGAGTTATTTTTATATGATGGTCTAAATAAAAATTCACTCTTTCCAAAGAGCAAAAACAGACTATTAGAATTGACACTATGCTCAAATATGTTATTGTTACCTTTAAATTTCTTATCCTGTTTTCAGATTTTAATAAACATATTCAGCAAGTATCTCAGAATATCAAAATCAAAAGTGTCAAAGTTGGCCAGGAATTCATTGGGCCCCCAAAACTCCTGAGCATAACTTGAACCAGATTAAAATGTAATTGGGAAATGTATAACAAAAATTTTTTTAAATACAGTACACCATATATAATGTTAATTCATGGTTTTCTGAGTGAATATGCAGCTCTCAGGGATTTGTTCCTGAACTCTATGTGATAAACATTATAAAATTTAAATACATATTAAATTAAGAAATGAGTTTTGTTCCCAAAGCCTATTTGTAAGTAAATCATTTGAAAATTAGAATTTATTTTTCCCAAGAATGCAAAAATAATCTAAGGATAAAAATCTTGTAGGCCTGGGAAACTCCCTGGCCCGGTACTTTCATTTATCAATAGAGTTCCCCTGATTCTTAAATTTTAGTAGGTAATTCTTTGGAAGCTGCCTTAGGCACCTAGAAGTTCAATGAATTGCACTGGGTCACATAGGTATATGCCAGTAGGGATTTTTCCCCACCCTAGAAATCAACAGTGAGAATTCTCCCTATCCTTTCTCTATGGGCAGACTGTGGAGAAATAGAAGTTACTCCTTTTCACATACCTGAAACAGTCTTTTTAAAATGTCTAGACTTAAAATGATGAAGAAAATGTTAATAATGCACATTTTTTTTAAAAGTATGCTTTTAATTGTGCTCTGCATACTTTTTTTTTTGGAGGGGGAGGAGAAGGAGTCAATTGTTAAACATTTACCAGTCAATTGTTAAACATTTAAACACAACAATAAATCAAGCCTTAATTTGCAGCATTTGCCAGTTTCTGAGATGTAAATGCTCACATTGAAAATTAACAGGCTGTTTGGTTCTATGTGTGGGATGAAATTGTGCATTTTCCTCCAATATATATTGATTAGTATTAGTAATCATAGACTGGCAACTTCCTATAGAAAAATAGTGAAGTTAGGTGCCTTCCACTAGGAGATATCAATCTCTCCTTTTGAACAGTAGAAGAAACCCACGTCCCAAGCAGATATATATATATATTAGTATAGGCCTTTGACATTCTTCTCAAATGTGGCTAAGAAATTGTACCTCTCCTTCTTCTATTTCCATGGGAAAAAGTTTTGAGGTGACCTAATTTCCATGAGAGATATCTCAAAATTTACAAGTTATAATCTTAACTACATGTCCTAAGTGATGCTATAGCCTGAAAAATGTTTCAAAAGAGTTTCAGCCTGAATTGTTGCAATCTGATAAATCCTTGGATAGGTCTAAACCCTAACTCAAATAAAAATGGCAAACCTAAGGAATATTTCCATATGGTTGGAAACACTCAGAAGTGGTAGGAAGGATTGAGGAGGATAGAAGGAGGAGGGTAGAATAAGATACAGAAGATGGGAAAGTGGCGATAGTATTGTTTTAAATCCCTATAAAATCTGAGTAAACCTGGGCCTCGGTCCCCACTGTGTCTGAGGCCTCAGACTGTGGAGCTCCTTTCTTTCTCCTCCTTGCTCTCCCTTGTGAGGGTACTACCTATGCCCAGGTAGTGTTGCCTTACCCTTTCCCCCCTTTTGTGAAGATACTATCTAGGACCAAACAATGTTCTTTACTCTATAGCCCCCCCACACACACACACCTGTAAAAAGCCACATGAACTCTGCCAGCATCGAGTCTCCTGTCTGCTCATTAAAGTGATTTTTGGGGTATGAACCCCGCAGAATTTCACTCCATACAGTCAAGCAGACTCTTAACATACCCCTGCTAACATATAAATAAAACATGATCCCTGCAATCAAAGAGTATATAGTCAAAATGAGAGAAGACATGTACACATAGGTACATATTATATATATGTAGTTGTGTATAAATATGTACATTATGTGTTTGTCTATATCAATATGTCAATTTGAATATAAAAAATACACTAAATAAAGTGCAATATATTTGTGATGAGGGAGCAATCACTTCTGGTAAGAGATTAAGAAAGACTTTATTGAAGAAGAAGGGAAAGTGGCATTTGAGTTGGGTATAAGTTGGTCATTATTTATTTGAGGCCTGCATATATACAGATATATGCTGCCTTACTTTTATTCTCTTTTCCAAAGTATTCTTCCCCAAATAAGTTTTATACTTTTCAGAATTGAATATGATTAACTGTAGTCTTTAATCTAATTAACCAAACATTTTGAAGAAACAATTTTTTTTCTAATAACATAAAAATATTTTTTAACTTTGCACTAAACTGTAGCTATTAAACATCATTTTATTTTATTGGGCTATTCCATAAAGAAAGCAAAATCTAAAACTAACATTATTCTGATATGTGTTGCTATTAAAATGTAACTCAAAGTGTTCAAAAGATATACCATTCATAGAAGTAAGAGAAAGTTATTTTATAGTTAGAATAAAAGCTAGAATTTTTTCTAGAACTAATACAGTGTTGTTTTTAACTGAAAAATAGTTGTTTTGCTAGAGATAGGAAGAAAATATATATGATAATTTTTTCCTTGAAAAAAATGCCATTTGGACAACCTCATTCTCCCTGTTTTTTGTATTTTTATCCAAGAATATCTCAGTTTCAGACTAAATTGAAATATAAATTAATGTTTATGGATTTACTTAAAATTCAAGTGAATTTCAAATGAAATGAAATTTTATTCAATGAAAATAAAAATTGAAAGATGGATCTTAAATTTTCCCAAAGAACAGTAATTGTTCAATGATATATCTAACCTTGGTTAGAGAAAATTAAGTATTATCACTTTAAAATTGTTATTGTTTTTCTACAGGAATTATTTGACATTCAAAGGATTCTCTTATCTGCTACAATTCATAGAAAACAAGTTAGTCCAAGTAAGCCTACAGTCTGTGGAACTCTATCAAAAATCAATTATAGATCAAGAAAGATTTAGCTTGTTAATAAGGTTTGTGCCACTTAATTTTTAATAAAAATGGATAGAGATAAGGTTACTTAACCTATGATTTCATTGGTATATGGAATTTCCAAATATGGAATCTTTCTCAACTAGAGCAAGCTTGCATCTTCTTTGTAACCTTTAGTCTCAGAGAGTTGCCTAGAGAAGCACTATGAAAGGTTAAGTGGCTTACTCAGGGTCATATAGGCTGCAAATACTAGAAACAGGTCTTGAACTCAAGTCTTCCTAACTTGGAGGTAGTAACTATATAAAGAGAAGGGGCTGGATTTGAGAGAGAATGTCTCTCAAGAGAATCAAGATAATCAACAGATTGTATTTGGGAAACAAGGGAGAAGGAACAGTCAGTGGCAACTCCAAAGTTGTGAACCACTGAGGTTCACCAAAATGATAGCAGTGACTTCAACAGGAAAAGAGAAGTTTGAAGGAAAATAGAATTTAGGGAGGAAGAGGAGTCCCATTTTGAAGATACTGTGTTTGATAGACTACCTACATTCTACATGGATGAGAGACTGAAGAGGTGGAGGGAGGGATAAGATAAAGGGCACAAGTAGTTGGATTAAAATTGACAAGAAGGGCCACTTTTTTGTAAGAGACTGGAACAAAAGAGACAGTTGGGAAGTGTAGAATATGGATAAAAGAGGGAACTTATGATGGATAATAAGCTCTTCTCTCAGTAAAACAGGAGACAAGTTTCTTTACTAGGGCTGTGAAGAGGCAGGAAGGGGAATTGATATAGGAAGCTTAAGAAACAACCTCTTAAGAGGGAGGCCACTGTGGTTTGGTAGCAAGAGAACTAACTTGATCATCATAGGCCCTAGGTTCAATTGTGGGCTCTACCTTACTGTTTGTGTCCTTGGAAAATTTACATAAGCCCTGGTGGTCTAAGTTTTCCCACCTGTTAATGAGGAGGTTGGATTAGTTGATATCACAAATAAATAAATTTCTGTGTGAATAGGTATATGTGTCAGTATTCACATACAAACATACATATTTCCAACCTCAAATGGCCTATTTCTTTTTGATGGCCCCAGTTTTCCTTTCACCTATACTTTAAGCTTTGGAATTATCTTTGACTCTCTCTTCTTTCTCATCTATATCATCTGATTAGTTTCAAGTCCTGTTGATTTTACCTTGGAAATATCTCTTATGTATGTCCTTGTTTCTTGTTCGTACTACCATTACCTTTGTTTAGGCCCTCATCACATCTCACTGAACTGTTTTAATAATATCTCATATAATCTTTCTGCCTCTAATTTTTCCTTTTTTTTCAGCTCAATGTTCCCACTATATATTTAGCACATATCTTAGATGCTGTAGGGACATAAGATCCTTTTCTAATGTAGCTTATAGTCTAGGTAAAGAGACAATGTAGTATGAAATAATTAGAGAATGTTTATAAGGTAGTATACTGTTAAACACAAAATTATGTCACAGAGTATATATATAAAAGTACTTCAAGAATTTGTAGAAATCAAAGATCATTGTAGGTTGCTATAGATTGTTACAAATATTGGAGAAATTGTTAGAGTATACAAATCAGAATGTGAAATACATATATGCATATACACACAAAAATAGGTTTTACAGAGGAAAAGCAACAAATTACACTCCATTTTCCATTTCTTCCAACTAAAGAAAGCATTATTACAATGGAATTTGAGTTTATTATAAGCTTCTTGATGTCAGAAGTCATGCCTTATTTTTCTTTGTGTCCCTCAAACCCCAATATGGGGCTTTTCATAATCTAAACAGTTTAAATTCACAAACACTTATTAAACACTTTCAATATGCATGGACTGATATTAAGTGCTTGCAATACAAAGATAAAGGCACCTAGCATAATAATATTATTTAGCCCTGCAATTCAGTTTAACCATTTTAGTAATTTAAGTGCATTTTACTAGCTGCTGGAGATATAAAGATGAAAAAATACACAGTTCTTAATCTTAAAGATCACAAGATTTGGAATAGATCTCCAAAAATTTTGCAATAAATATATGAACTCCAACTTTCAAATAATCATTTCAAGAGAGAGGCAGGAATAATTGGGGGTTTCAAGAGAAGCTTCATGTAGGTGGTATGACCAATGTCTTAAAGAAAGCTAGGGATTCCAAAAATCACAGATGAGGGGAGAGTACATTCCAAGGATAGGAGACCATTTGTGCAAAGATGTGGAGGTGCAAAATGTATTGTGTACAGAGAATGGCTAGGGTACCAATTTGTCTGAAATCAATCAGACATCAAGTAATAGAAAGTAAAACTAGAAAAGTAGGTGGGAACTAAATTATAGAAAAAATTCAATAAGTATTTGTTGAATAAATAGAAGTGGTCATTTATCTACATTTGGATAAAATCATTCTTTACTCCCTAAACCCATAGCAATAGAAATTTTAAAAATTCCTTATGTTATAGATGTAATATTTCAATGATACAAAATAACTCTTAACTTTCTTTAATTCTCTAGTCTACCCTCCTCATTTTACATATGAGGAAAGCAAGGCCCAGTCACATAGGTAGAGTAGGTGGAATGATCAGGAATCAAACCTGGGTCTTCTTTATATGCAGCACCCTTTTCACTGTATCACAGTGCTAATTTTATCTAGATAAACTGAGGCATTCGTGTAATTCATTATCATATATATGCAGAATGAGATTGTCAAGCTAAAGAATTATGCAGTTTTAGACATCAAGGAGTTAAAACTAGGTTTGTTTGTTTTTTAAAGCAAGCTTCCCAACACTGCTCTGTTTTATGTCTTTGTCAAGAGACATTGTAGTCGCTGCATTTTTATGTCTAGATTATATTACAGATATATTTCAATAAACCATGAAGAACTACCATAGATTCTATAAGCTGTTGGTCTGTGCTTAAATAAACATTTCATGCAGCACCTGTTTTATTTTATAGCCTTTGTAATCAAACTGACATTTTGAAAGAAGAAGACCTTGAAGCATGTGGAGCAGTTGTCCTTCACCAGCTTCAGATATTGTTACAGCATACATCCACTAAATGCCTCTTACCTGAGGAAGCTCTTATTGACAGAGGTAGTGATGTGGATGAAAAGCCAGTCAGGTATTCTAGTAATGAAATTAATGCTATTGTGTAGTTGCCATTCTTAATCCATTTGTCATGATGCCATCCAGAGTGATTGAGAATGAAAAGTGTTGCATAAGATTAGTCCAAATCCTAAGCAATTGTACCCTATTTTAAGTGATCTAAGCCAAAGGCTTAGATCTTTGTCCACTACATTGTATATGCCTTTCTAATTGATTACATTCTCCACTGTTTGATTCTTCTACTTTCCCATAGTTTTGTTTGGCTTATATAAACTCATAATAACATATTTAATATATGTTTCCCAGTTTGAGCTAGATTTAAATGATTTGTTTCTTGAGGGATAAATGGATTTATCTGCTTATATTGCTATAAACTGCCACACAGATGTTAGTTGTTATTATTTTAAAAATATGAATTAATGCATATGAGCAGAGTTGCATCTTTGGTTTGTTTTCTAATTTTTAAACATTCTGGCCACCTCTGGCTGCTTCAAATATTCTACTGTAAGGAAGCAGCTGGGGGTAGCTGAATGGATTGAGAACCAGGCCTAGCGATGGGAGGTCTTAGGTTCAAATCTGACCTCAGACACTTCCCAGCTGTGTGACCCTGGGCAAGTCATTTAACCCCCATTACCTAGTCCTATTGTATGATCAGTTGTCAACACAAGGTCCTGAGATTACCTAAACTGCTAATATTTCTGGGTTCTCAATTGGTTTCTAAGCTTCTAGATTCATTTGAGGCTTCATATTTAAATAACTTACCCCAGTAAAATAAGACTTTCTCAAGGGACCTGAAAGCATGTTGCTGGTCCAGGATTAAATCACATCTTTTAAGCATCCTGGGTTTATTCTTTTGTAGTATGTGCCCCCCCCCCAAAATTATTTTGTGTTTTGGTTATAAGAACCACCTTTGGTTATTTTGTACACTGAAATAGCTATTAAAAAACAACCTAAAAACTAAAAAAAAAAATTGGCTCTCATTTTGTTTAAGCCCAGAATTATTTTTTAAATAAGTTTTTATTTATATCCTTTATTTTTTGCAGTCGTAGTATCCTCTAGTGTTGGCTCCCCTCCTCTTCCCAGAGAGCCATCCCATGTTGTTGTTGATCACTCTTTGTGACCCAGTGAATCATAGTTACCCATGGAGTTTTCTTGGAAGGGATATAGGAATGGTTTGCTATTTCTTTCTCCAGTAGATCCAGTAGATCCTTTTTTACAGACAATTAGAGACTTGCCCAAGGTCATACAACTAAGTCATGTCTAAGTCTAGATTTGAACTGAGATCCTGACTCTAGGTCCAGTGCTTTTAACACTGAACCACAGCTGCCTCCCATCCCATATTACAAATAGGATTTTAAAAAAATGAAGGTAATAAAATCAGTATGACTGATCAATACATTGAAAAAGTATGAACATATGTGCAAAATTTAATACTTGTGGACCTCCTATCTCTGCAAAGAAGTGGAGTAGACATATATTTTCATATCTTTTCTAAGTCATGCTTGTTATTTTTAATTTCACAATATTTACTTTTGGTTTTTGTGTGTGTGTATGATTATTCTCCCCATTTAAGATAATGTAGTCATTGTGTAGTGTCACAATAAAAATCTCCAATGAAGAGAAATGGAGGCACAAAGTTCTAAACATGCAAGGCTAGCAACTGACAATAAAATGAGATGCTTCAGTGGCCAGAAATACATTTGAAAATGAGCAGCTTTTTGTTATTTTTTCCCCAAAGGAATAATTGCTAAATTTCTTTCCAATTACATGTAAAAACAATTTTTCATATTCATATTTTAAAATTTCGAATTCTAAATTCACTCCCTTGCTAGAGCAACTTTTTATTTACGTAGTTATAGAAAGTCCAGCGAGTCAAACTAAGCTAAGACTGTGATTGATCTATAATTAAGGCAAAGTGGGGCAAGTAGGTAACTCAGTGGACAGAGAGTCAGACTTTGAGGTGGGAAATTCTGGGTTCAAATCTGGTCTTAGACATTTTCTAGCTATGTGACCCTAAGCAAGTCATTTAGCACCAGTTGCCTAATCCTTGCCAATCTTCTCTGCCTTGGAACTGATGCCTAATATTGATTCTAAGGTGAAGGTAAGGTTTTTTTGTTTGTTTGTTTTGTTTTTAAGGAAAGAAATGAAAGGAAGACAGAATGGGCCTTATATTTTGCTAACTCATGCTAAATCTTGCAAGGCTTCTCCAGAATCTATAGCAATTGAATAACATCCTCTGGAAAGTCCCATGTCAGATACCACTTAACACCAGAGAAACTCAATGCTAGTCAAAATATCTCCTGACCAAGTTGAATCATCTTCCATCTAACATCTCTCTAATGAGACAGGACCACTTTGTAGCCCTTATAATTAGGGAATCTAAACTCTTACAAACTCTACTGCTAACATCTATGCAAGTAAATCCAAATCAAATCCACAGAAATTCATTCCAATGGCTAACTAAAACTCTTAGTTATTAACCAATCAATAATAAGTCATTAAATTTTACTTTATATTGTTTTCATGGTTCTGATTACCTCATCCTAAAATCAGTTTACATAGACCTTTCTATACTTCTCAGTTTTCATCACATTCATTCTTCCTTTTTTGGAGAACAGTGATTAGCCATTCCCAGTTCTACAGGTTTCTACTTAATTTACATTTCTTTGCTATCACGGAAGTGCTGCCATCAATATTCTAGTATATGGGGTATTCCTTATAAGTGGCCTTCTTGAAGATAAGCTGTAAGGGGGAAAAAGAGGTTTTTTTGGGTTCAATATATTAAAAGATGGTCACCAGAGGATTGGACGATTATCAATACTCAATTAAGAATAATCTCAAGTCAAAATTGACTTTTTAAAGAAGTTTATTTACAATTAAAAAGAGAGAGAGGAAATAAGGAAATAAGAATCTACCCCAATAGGTATTTTACTACGATCCTCTAATTAATCCAGGTAGATCTAATTAATCCTCAGCCGAGAGTCAGAGGGCCAGAGGCCGGGAGGTGAATGAAGCAAAAATTCATTCACAGAGTCTATTAAAAGACGTTTTCTAAGAGAAGTTCAGAAAGATTCAGTCAGTCTTTAAACTCACCATGTGGAATTCAAAAGAAGATCTTTAAAGTAGTCTCACCAAGGTCTAAATGTTCCAGTCAACACTCCTTCACAGACAAGAAGAGCTCCTTCATCACCAGAGCTCTTCACCAGAAAGAAGCTCCCAGCTGACTGAGGACCTTCTCCTTTTAAAAGGGTCACTAAATGCGTCACTTCCTGTGCCTCCCTCCTAATTTGGATGTCCAGTCACAATAGACGCTTCTCATAGAATGCCTAGGGGGTGGTGGGTCGATTCTGATTTGTCACTCACTCTAGCACACATGGGTTAGGACCTCCCAGAATTGGAGGTGCTCTCACCTTTGGTGATTAAATCTAAATATGGGAAGTGTAGACTTAATCTAATTATCACAAAGCCCAGAAATGAAATCTCTGGGTCAAAGGGTATAGACCTTTTAGTCCCTTTATTTGTATAAGCCTATAATTAGTTTAATAAAATAAATGGAGAGGCATCTTTTTTTTTCTAACCTTTTAGTCAGAAGAACTTTTCACTTACTAGTTTTGTGAACTGAGGCAAGTCACTTCATTCTTCTAGAACTGTTTCCTTATAAATGGCCTCTAAGAGTTCCTCTAAGATTCTAAATTCACATTCCTTATTAGCCCAGTAAAAGTTATTACACTAAATAGCTAAGTAGTTGAGTGGCTATTTGCAAAACTTATTTAAATAAGCTATAAACGATAAAGTGATTTTTTTTAATTACACTTCACTCCTAACCTGGTTTTTTTCACCTTTAGCCCTGAATCCAGCCCATTTTTATAAATAAGAAATAGGTTATAGTGAAATTTAGCATAAAATAGGTCTGTCTTGGACCATGTTCAAGAAATTCTAGTTAAGATGGATATTATAATGTAAGCTCCTTGAGGGAATGGATTTTTTTTTACTTTCTTTGTAACCCTAGCATTTAGCAGAGTACTTGGGAAAAATGCTTATTGATTAGTTGGACCCACAGCACAAACTTAAAATTAGATGATGGCCCAAGTATATTTTTTATTGTAGGCTAAACCTAGATTAATAGTACACAAAAATGAAGGAAATACTGGAAAAACATCAAATTTCCTTCTTCATTAGGAGTAGCTTCTGAACTGAAGAAGTCAAAGGCAGTTAGATAAAATGGTTTTCCTTTCACATTTTTTATCTAGTAAAATAAATAAGACTGCCTTAAAATATAGCGTGTTTTATAAGGTGGTAGAAAAAACTTGGCAAAGGAAATCTTTCTCATCCGTGTATGTGTTTTGTGAGATAATTATATGTGTTACAAACCTAACCATTCCTTTTGCTACTTTCTCCAAGCTATTTTATAAAACTAATATACTATTAGTCATAAACTACAGTATTGGTATGACATTAAAAGCACATATTCATTTATAATTCTGTTTGCAAACAGATTTTATTCTTATATGATGCATTGCATTATTCTCTGCCAAATTGAGATTGTACATGCTAGAATATGATATATCTATATCTAATGGACTTAAACTTGTTATAGTTTCATAACATTCATAATAGAGCATCTGACTGTTGATCTACAGTTCTATATCTAGCTCAACCTTTCATAAGAAATGATCTTTCTTTATTACTAGCAAAGATCTGTAAATTAATATCTGTAGCTTTCAGTAGCTGTCTCTTTACCAAAACAGTTTTCTAAACCCAGTTAAAAACACCAGGGATAGTTTTAATAGCAGTATTTTATTCACTTACATTTAATTACTATAGTCTTAGTACATTTTGGCTACTTGTTAAATAACCACTTAGCTGTGTACCATTTAATATGCTCTAGTAATTAAACAGTTGAACTGTAATTGAATTCTAGTGTTTCCACCAAAGGAAAACTAGTGAAATAGATGTTTTCCTTCTACATCTCCTCCATGAAAGTGCCCAGAGTTACTTTTACCCCACATCTGTTCTCCCTTCTGCAACAACTTACTGCTATCTCTGCAGTGGTATCTCTATCCCAATTCAATTTTATCTCTTCTGAAATCTGTTCCTTTTTTTTTAAGTGTCATCTTCCTGGCTTAATATATCAACTAATTAGTAGATTCATCCTAAGACATTCATTTGGAAACAGTACCCAAACTTTACTTAGTACACATTTCAAACTACACTGAAGGGAACATTTTGAGACAAGTAGACCTTTCTGTGTCCATCAAATTAAATGAAGTAGATCATTTTGACTTTATTAACAAGTCCTTATAAGTCATGTCAGTCAGTCATCAAGCATTTATTAAGTGTTCCTATATACAAGCACTGTGCTAAGCCCTAGAGATATAAAAAAGAGCCCTCAAGGAACTAGCATTCTGTTGGGGAGACATCATGCCAATAGCTATAGGCATAATATATATATATATATATATATATATATATATATATATATATATATATATATATACACACACACATTCAGAATAGAATAGGATCATTGAAGAAAAGCTCTAGATGTGAGTGGTATAGGGAGGAGACTAGGAGAGTCTCCTGCAGAAGATGATATTTGACCTGTAACTCAAAGGAAGGTAGGAATGCTAAATGTGGAGGTGAGCACTTATTACTCACTGTGTTTCCATCTCTGTGCTAATATCCTCTCCAGGGATGAAAAACAGAGGTAAAAACAGCCCTTGCCTTCGAGTAGCTCACATTCTAATGGGAAAACAACACAAGACTGTACATTCAGGTTTATACAGTACATAATGGTAGAAGAGCATTCCAGTAGATCAGTGATTTCCAAAGTGGGCGCCACCGCCCCCTGGTGGGTGCTGCAGCGATCCAGGGAAGCAGTGATGGCCACAGGTGCATTTATCTTTCCTATTAATTGCTGTTAACATTTTTTAAAAATTAATTTCCTGGGGGCT
The DNA here is from genome assembly GCF_016433145.1 of Gracilinanus agilis. NCBI lineage: Eukaryota > Metazoa > Chordata > Mammalia > Didelphimorphia > Didelphidae > Gracilinanus > Gracilinanus agilis. The sequence goes on from NC_058131.1 coordinate 143,405,958, forward strand.
AAGTAATAATTTTTCTGGAAAGGGGGCGGGTAGGCCAAAAATGTTTGGGAACCACTGCAGTAGATGGAGATAGCCATTCAAAGGCAGCATTGAGAGACAGTGCTATATTTGAGGAACAGTAGAGCAAGATAGCTAGATCAGAGCATGAGAGGAAGAGAATAATGTGTGAGAAGATTGGAAAGAATCTGACTGTGAATGACTTTAAATGTCATGAGACATTTCTATTCTTTAGTTTCTTCACCTATAAAATGAAATGCTTGTTTCTTAACTACCTCTTAAGGATGTTGTGTTCATGAGTTATTTCTAAGCAAACTTAGCCCCTTAGTAGTTAAACATTCAATGATTCTGTGTATAAAAAGGTCCCATGATTTCTTGGTTTGGGGAACCTCACAGTGTGGGAACTCTTTATAGGTCAATGACTTGAGTCATATAAAATTACCAGGGGCACATAAAGGCTAAATGATTTTTTCAGGATCTCACACAGTTTATAAGTGTAAAGGTGGGATTTGAACAAGGTCTTCCCAACTTCAAGGTCATCACTTTTTGCCATCACGCCATACTGCTCTTTTAAATAAAGTAGAATTATTAGTATTATTTTTATGAACTGAATCATCAACAAACATTTCAACACACAAGAAGAATGAAAAAGAACATTATATATATGAAAACATGAACTTCTATAATGCAGTTTGTTTTAAGCAAACATGTTAAACTTAATAAGTAACCAAATCGTCCTGTTTATGTGTTCCCTTCTGGATATATTTTTAATATTTTTTTTGCATCACTTCTACCAACTCAACCCAACCCCTCCCCAGAGAAACCCCTCTATTATTTTCTCCCATTAAGCACTAAATAGTAAAAAAATGTTTAGGTAAAAGCTCTAGTACTGGGATATGGGAGATCTTATATTACTACTTGATTTTTAGGTATATATGATTCATTAAAATGTAATGCATATTGCCTTGGGAATATAATAAGCATTTTGCTCATTAACTTATTGTGCCTACTTTTAAAATTTTGAAAGTATATGTCTTGATATAACCTAAATGAATATAATATTACTTAGCAGTTTTCCCTGAAATAAAGAGTTTAAGAAGACTATTATTTTATTTTTGCAGGTGCAATAAATTGTCCCTGTAAGTGGCTACTTTCAAGTACGATTATTCAACTGTGCTTTCAAGCCCATGTTGAAAAATTATGCCAGCTTTGTCTTACTTGGATTGTGAATATGTATACCAACTATTTATTTTTCTGTATGTTTTCTTAGAAAATTTTGACTAATGAAAATTTTTGTTTCATTTAAAACTGTTCAAAATAGGCTCTTGCCAATAAATTGAAAGTAGGAAACATTTAGCAGAAATTACATATATTCTGTTTGTAAAGAACTCATTTATGCGGAATTAATTATAGACCATTTCAAGCATGTTTTCCTTCCTCTCTTGTCAAACTAGGGAGAGATATATAACTTCATTGCTTATAGCCTTTGCATTTTCTCTTTGGCATTCATTTATGTCATATAATTTTCCAACACAAAGTAATCACCAATAATCAACACCCTCCAGATTCTAATTTTATTTAGATTTTTTCCTTTTTTGTAACACTATAGAGAGCATACATTTTATTTTATTTTTTATTTTATTCATTAATTTAGAACATTTTGCCATGGTTACATGATTCATGTTCTTTCTCTCCCCTCTTCACACTCTCTTCCCATAGCCAGCACACAGTTCCACTGGGTTTTACATGTATCATTGATCAAGACCTGTTTCCATATTATTAATATTTGCATTAGGGTGATCATTTAGTCTACATCCCCAATCATATCACATCAACCCATGTAATCAAGCAGTTGTTTTTCTTCTAGAGCATAGATGTTTAAGAGAATAGTATCAAGTAAATGATAGACAACCACAATCCTAAATCAGTATTAAAATGATTACTTTAAAAATTATTTTTCTCTAATTCACCTAATTTTTAATGACTTTGGTTAAGAGTTTAGTTGGGTTCTCTAAGAATTAGGACTGGCTGTCAGAAATAAAAGTCTAGTTTTGTAATTCAGGTTATCTTTCTATTGGTGTGTGTGATCTTATACATGTAATTTAAGCTTCTTTTTTCTTAGTTTCTTCATTTGTGAGTGAGCAGAGCATGTATAAGTAAAAACAGGTCTCTTTTAGACCAGGCCTTTCGTCAATAACTGTGCCTTAATGGGGTCACTACCCTACAAAGTCTGGTCCTTAGTTTTATAGGTCTACAAATTCATTTTTATCAATTTGACAAGGGAGATGGCCATAATCAGCTAACTGCTCATTAGTTATTGTAAATTACTACAGAATTGTATATTTTAGGTATTATTGATAATTTATAAATCTCAGTACTTCCCACAAATGAAGTAATCTTATCTTTAAAAAGACAGATTGTTTCACTTTTTTATGACATTAGAAAAAAGATGTTTTCCTCACATTAAAAAAATCCACAAAATAAAATACCTGAAATTGTTTTTAATTTCTTTTTTATATGTTATTAAATCATTTCATGCCTCTTTTCAAAAATCTTATTTAATTCTGTTTAAATGGTAAGCATACTCCTATGTTGTTATATTCAACTTATAACAAATTTCCTTTTCATCTTAACCCTTTCTTTTTCACTCATTCCATCTAATGTTCCTCTGAGAGAAATGACTTCCTCTTAACAACACATTCCCCTGCCACTTTTCCCATTACTGAGTACTTTTTCTCTCATAATCTCCAACTCACTAATCATGATTTGGGAGTTGGATTACTCTTTGTTTCCTATTACCATTTTCAGACCCTCCCTTAACCACCTTTAACTAAGCAACTTCACCTCTTTTGAAGTTCACACTACTGAAATTTATCACCCTATCTAAGTCATGATAGCTGTTATCCATAACTTTTCAGGACATTTTCCTTCCTTTCACAGTGAGTTAAATGTCTGGCTTATAGTTTTTCTCTCTTCCCCATTTCCTACTCCTAATTTCTCTGCACATATTGATATCCTATATATAACTTAAAGGCTCTCTCATCATTCTGTTTCTCTTCTACCTGACCTCAGCTAACCACAGAGATAATCCTATCCTTGATCTTGCCTTCACCTACAGTTCCCTATTCATGAATTCCTAAATTCCTTCATCTAATCATAATCTTTTACTATTCTATCTTTCTCTATACTTACCACTCATAATCCTGTTCTTCATCCTCCTCATAATTACCATTCCCTCTACTACCCCTCAGGTCTTTCCAGACCATTACCCTTATAATGACTATACTCTTTTTCCTCTCTATCTCAATCCTTTGGTGAACTAACCCAGTATAATGTCCTTCACCCTCAGTTCCCTTGACCCCTCTTCCTTTTGTCAGGCACATCTTGCCAAACTCCTATCCTGGAATATGCCCACCATCCACCTGCATTTCTCTCATTCACATAATGCTAAATGTAGCTAAAGGAAATCATGACACTCAGCTAACTGGGTATACCACAAATTTATATTATCTAATTTCAGCTGTTTCCTTACTCTTGAGCAAGAAAAATCTTCTCTCCTGCATTGATTTGCTGTGGAATAAGGTTTGAAGAGAGAAGAAACTTGGGTTAGAGATTCAAACTGAAGGGAGACCTAAGAGGCAATTGCAATAGTCCAAGTGAAAAATAATGAGGGCCTCAACCTGGCTGTGTGAATAGAGAGAAGGAAATAACAATAATAGCTAACTAATAATAATAACTAACATTTATATAGTGCTTACTGTGTGCAAAGCACCGTGCTAAGATTATGCCCTAGACATTAAAAGAAAAATTTGTAAGAGAGGTGGTTTTGGAGGAAACCACAATGGTATTGATATCTTCAAGGCAGACAATAATCCTTATACCCATAAATGACAATATCAAATTAAAACTTTATTAATTTAAATTTGAAACACAATATAAAAATAAAAATAAGATAAAATACACTCTCCTTCCTTAGCCACTGAGTCAAAAACTGTAGGAAGTGTTATGCAAGCAGTTTGAGCTCAAGAAATGATTATGACAACTCTTCCTAAGCCCAGGCTTACCTTTTTTTAAATAATATTTTTCCTCAACTACATAAAAAAGTTTTTAACCTTCTTTTTTTAAAGTTCAAGCCAGATTCTCACCATTCCCTTTTCCCCTCACTGAGGCAGCAAACAATCTGATATAGATTTTACATGTGTAACAGTGTATAATATCTTTCCATAGTAGTCATTTGTGAAAGAAATCTCAAACAAAAGAAAAGTGAAATAAAATATGTCTTTGTCTTTATTCAAACTCCATTCATTCTTCTCTGGAGGTGGATAGTGTTTTTCATTATGAGTCCTCAAGGATTGTCTTGGATCACTGCATTGCAAAGAATAAGGTTTATCTTTTTAGTTCAAATAACTAGATGTGTAAAGCATCAGGGGAGCTTGTTGAGGGTGGCAGAAGAGTTGGGCCCGAGTTGAGGAGTAGCACAAAATACTATATATGGCCCCAACAGCTATAACAGCTGCAAGAGCCCTCTTTTAGCCCTTCTTCCAAGGCTAGGAGTTTATATAGCAGATAAGGGTAAGTATGGTTGTATTTGAAACAAGCCTGAGTTTCAACTGTTACAATGTGGATGTGATGCCATCCATTTTTCCACTCCATTTGTTTGATCATATGCCCCTTGGGGATTAGTCCAAGGAAAAAAAGAGTATAAAGCTTCCTTGGAGTTTCTAGCCCCAACTTTGGAGACTATTATTCTAATAGAAACGTGTTTACAGTTGTGAAATGTATGCAAGGGTTTGTGATGGAAAACCAGTCTAAAGGGCCAGAGCTATAAACAATTTTACCAGGAAGATTTCAACACAAAGTTAAAAGTCAAAATGAATTGAAAAAAGTGTCTTCCCAAGCATGTGAAGGAGATACTGGAGTCTAGAATAAATAATGACCAAAAATAGCTAAGATGGCATCTAATTAAATAGGAAGTTACTTTGTTATCCTGTAGTGTTTCTATTACTTTTGCTTATGCTTCAATTGTCAGCTTTTCATATATAGTGTTATGAATGTTAGTTAATATTTTGGGGTTTAAGCTCTTAAAGTAAATATAGTTCTTATTAAAAGAAATTCAGTAGGAAAATAAATACATTTCTTTCAAATGATATGTTTGTGGAGAGACTATAAAAGACCATGGGACTATCCGAAGCAATTATTCTAATTGCCAACAAAGTTATCTGCTAGAGTACACATGCCCTTATAAACCTAAGGCTAAAAGTTAAGCTTAAAGTTACATTGTAATTATTACTATTTTAATAGCTTACACTTGATTATAGGACTCTTGAAAACATTTCAGGTTTTGTCCTTTAACTAATCATCATTCAATGTGACAAATCTATCATTTTCTCTATTTCTATTTTACAGCTTTGAACAACTACCTGACTCTGAACAATTAAGAGAGCAGTTAGCAAAGCATGTCTCTGCCTTAAAAAAACACAATATTCCTCTCAAAGAAGAAGTAGCCAAGATGTTTGAAGTCTTGATAGCAGAAAAGAGTAAACAAAATTCAATGGTTAGTAATTTTTGTAATCTGTTTTCATTTTGTTCCATTATTCACGTGGGGGTAACATCTAATATTCTTAAGAAATTAAATGTGGAAATGAGTATTATCTCCTTCAATCTCATTATCTTAGGATACTCTTCACATTTTTTTAACAAAGTAGCCGTTGGTTATCATATGCTTCTTTTGGAATTGGCTTTCAGAAATTGGTCCATTTCTTTAACTATTCTCATTGAGGACTTTCTGTTGAGGGTAGATTTGATTGTTGAAAAAATCCTGAATCATTGAAAGCCAAGTCTGGTAATCAGTAAATGCTCTTTTATGTTGAAAATTAGATGTGACTTACTGCTTACTTCACTTAGATCTTAAACTGATTTCTTGGCTATAGTTCTAATAAAAGAGTTCCATGGATGTTGCGAATGTTAATTATATTATTAGAATAACAACATAGTTTCCCAATGTGACTACCATGAATGGTAGTCTTATAATTGTGAATTCCAGTATTTTTACTTTAAAAAATATAGTATCATAACTTTATCTTCCTCTAAAACCTTCATCATGATATAAAAGTGACTATTTTTACTGAAATATACCACTTGAATTGCCAGCTTCAGGTAAGTTCTAGAGACCCTAGAACAGATTACATTTGAGTAAGTTTGGAAAGGTTCATCACCAAAGGATTGACCACTAGAAGATGAATGCTTTCAGTCTTTCACTGATAGTTTGAACTGCATCAATAGAAAAAGTTCCAACAGATCATATCAAATTCTTAATATATTGAAGCAAATAGCATGCATTGAAGTCATAGTACTTGTATGAACTTTGTTGTGAAGTAGATATAACTACTAAGTCTAATAGAAATAAAAATTTATTGGGAGAAGAAAATCAGCTAGGCACCCTCTCCAGCCAGTTACAACTAAAGGAATTGCCTTCTCAGAACTTGTCTTTCTGAATAGCCATTTCACTGTGTTCCAGGCACCCTCTCCAGTGACTATTCCACTAGGATTGCCTTTCCCCTCCCAGTGCTAAACTCCCTTAGGCAATGAATACCTACCTGAACTTCCTCTCAGTAATTAATATCTTCCTACCCTCTTATGCTTTTTAGTGATTCTAAATGCCCAGTTGCTATTGGTCGAACCAGTTTCTTCATCCTGTCTCATCTTTCCACTCAACTGTTAACTAGATGAATGGTCCATAAAGCTCACTGTAAAGAGATGCACTAAACAAAGCAGAGGAGGCCATAAAGCTAACTAAACCCTAGACCTGTGTGGAGGAAGGCATGGCATGTATACCCTGGTGGCATGGAAGGGGCTGCTCTATTCCCCTGCTCCATGGCACCTGCAGACATTTTTACATGCCCCGCCCTTCCACCCAGCAGCTCAAAGGGAGCACTTCCTCTTCTGTCTGGGGTAATGAGGGGGGCTCAAAGGCAACTTGAAGTGTCAGTTTGGGCATATGATCTCTAAAAGGTTTGCCAATGCTGCCCTAGACCATGATCCTTGAAATATTTTGTACTATTTAATAAAACTACTTTTTTTTTTAAAAACCCTTACCTTCCACCTTAGAATCAATACTGTATATTGGTTCCAAGGCAGAAGAGTGGTAAGAGCTAGGCAATAGGGATTAAGCGACTTGCCCAGGGTCACACAACTGGGAAGCGTCTGAGGCCAGATTTGAACTCAAGACCTCCCATCTCTGGGCCTGACTCTCAATCCACTGAGCCACCTAGCTGCCCCTAATAAAACTACTTTTTAAATGGATTAGAGGTGGCATTTCACCCCTATTAGCAGATCCTCAATACTATTTCAATGTCCATAGGAATGTGTTACATGAAATAGTATGTTCAGGACCAGGTAAATTCCTTTATCTGTTCATATTCTGTTGTCATTCCTCTACCTCTTCCTTGCAACTCCAAATTCCCTTTTTGATACTCAGTGCAACAATCATTATTTATCTCCATCTCTCAGTTCTGACCCAGGTTATCACTTCTATACTGGTTAAGCTCTCTTCTCTTCCCTATCTTGACCAAGTGTTAAACCAGTTCAGATCCACTGTCTCTTCTATTAAGTCCCTTGTCCCTTTATCCTATAGGAGATTTTCCCCCTTTCACACTTTAGACTTGGATTACTCTCATAATCTGCTATCTTCATTCTGTTCATATGCTGCTGAATGAAACTAGAGATAATCATGAAACCATGATGACTGAACCTACTATAAGTTATGCTATGTAACTCTAGCAGGGCCCTGCTCTCAGAAAGCTTACAGTCTAATAAGTGTCTAAGACAACATGAAAAGGGCCATGTTCAAACAAGATATACAAGATAATCATCATAAGGCAATAGCTTAAACTTTTGTACTAGACTAGAGAATTTTCTCTTTCATTTGACATTAGTAATAACTAAAAAGAATTTCTCTTAAGCAATACAAATTCTAATTTATTTCTTATCCTTCATTTGAACATTTACTTTATTTTTCAAATAGATAAAATAAATGTAATGTAAATAAAGTCAATAAAGAGACATATAATTATCCATTTGTAGTCAAAGAAATGTATATTTATCAGGTTTTTCTTTACTATAACATGTTCAACAATTTAATAGGTTGTTTATAATCTATAATGTTAAAAAATAAAATTATTTTAATGAAATATTAAATAAAATTATAATTAAAAAGTCTTTTCTCTTTTTCTTTAATAGTTGTCCTTAACCTTAGTTCCTTTCTTCTGAGATTATTCTCAATTTATCCTTTTTATATTTTGTTTTATATAGATCTTCTCATATTGTCTTCCCCTTTAAGTACTGCAAAAACAAGGACCATATCCTTTGCTTGAAATCCTCTACCTCACCTCTATGTGGTAGAGGCCCTAGCTCCTCTAAGGCTTAGATCAAGTGCTACTTACTAACAAAAGTCTTTCCTGATTCAGTTTTTAGTGCTCCACCTCATCAATTCCCTGCCTACCAATTACCTTGTATTTTAAATATATATACTTTGTATTTACTTATCTTTGTATATGTTGTTTATTCCTAATACAATATAAGCATGTCGAAGAAAAAAACTGATTTTGTCTTTGTATTCCTAATACATCACCACATAATTTCTGACACATAATAGGTGCTTAATGAATACTTATTGAATTGCAGATAGTCTGTTAGATGATATATTAAATTTAAGTCCAATTTTATTGTTGTATGTTTTTTTAATTCAAATTATATGTATAGCTTCAAGGGAAAGGACAACTATTTGTTCCCTGAGGATATATTTTAGGTTTTTTAGGGTTTTTTTAGTATTTTCATTCATGTATATGCTTTTATCCCCTCTTGATATGTATATTATTAATATTCAGTAGAGAAACAAAGAAAAATTAATCAGAATCTCTTTGAAGCTCAATGTAGCCTCTTATTCTCTGTAGATTAATAGTTTGTCATAAGTGATCATTTTATCTTTTCCTTAAAATATGTAATACCTGCTAAACCAAATTTATGGCAATTTGATTTTTTAAGTTCTTTCTATGTATTTTCAATTTTTGTTTATTATACATAAAGTAGCTCACTACATAAAAGGGTGTCATCTCTAAATGATAGCAGCATGCCTGTTTTTCTTCCTTTAAGCTTTTCTATTTGCTTTAAACTGTGGTAGAAAAAGAGATAATTATGTTTATCCTGGATATATTTCTTTGTTTCCTATGAATTATTGGCTTATAGCATGACTCATGTGAATAAATATGCTACTTAATAGCATATCATGGTATATCCTAGCATCCTTTTTAAAATCTATAAACTACTGAGTGGTAGGCATCTATAAATTCCAAAAAGTAAATTTAGAAGTTCTGTAAATTTAAAAGGTTCTATTTAAGATATTTGTTATATTTATAATCCTTAACATCCAGAAAGTAAGATATAGTTTTATTCTACTTGTAATTATTTAGGGAGTTTCTAATAGCAATTTTAAAAAAATTATCAATAATCAGTCTCAGTCTTTAAGCATTTATTAACCACCTGCTATGGAGGCATTGCATTAAGTACTGGAGATACTAAAAAGAAATCCCTGCTCTCAAAGAGCTTAGAGTCTAATGAGTATGTAAGATAACATGAAAATGTCTACATACAAACGATATATATATATATATATATGATAAAGTGGAAATAATCAACAGAAGACAATAGCTTAGACTTTTGTATCATAATCTAGCAAAGAGAATAATTCAATACCTATTAGTAAATACCAGAATTTTCTGTATGTTTCAAATCAAAGAATTTCTCTTGCAAGCAATACAAATTCTAATTTAATTTTTTTATCTTTCATTTGAACATGTACTTTAAACTCAGTGACTTTATATTTATTTACTTTATTTCTTTCTTTCACAGCTACATTACCATAATATTAGAACTCATAGTATCTGATGGCCAGCCATAGATGGGGGTTCTAAATGAATCCTTGATTGTATTTTATAAAGCAAATTGAAACAAAGATTCATACATTGCATTGGCTTTCATTCCAAAGTAAACTCTACATATGCACTGAGATTTTGTCTTAGTTCTATGCTTTTTCCTGAAATTAGATTTCTTTGATGTGTAGTACCTTATTTCCAAGGTATTAATAGAAGCATTGAGTTGTACTAAAAAGTACATAAAGCAAGATTTATTCTTCCTCATGACCCACCCCTCCCCCATACACAACTATTAAGGACAATAAATAGCTGGTAGAAACTGTTAGGTTCAGTATATTGAAAAGGTTTTCATTTATTTTCATATATTTCTAATAAGCTTGTGAATTCAAGAATTGTAAATGCTTTGTTTTTACTTGGTGAGAAAATGTCACAAGAATTAAAAATACATATGAGAAAATAAAAAAGCAGTAAAAATGAGAATAGCTAAAATCAGGAAAAGAGGATGATTAGGGAAGGGGTAAGTCTGTTGCTTAGGATGGTTAGGATGACTTCAACAGATGCCAGAGAGAAAACAAAACTGCTTAACTCTTTAAGTTTGCTTCTCTTTTTTTCTGCCAAGGAGAATGATTTTTAAAGTGGAAAAGATTAAGTTTGCTTCTCTTTTTTCTGCCAAGGAGAATGATTTTTAAAGTGGAAAAGATGGAACAATAATGGCTAATAGGAAGGTGATCCCCAACTCAAGAAGGGAAAAATAGTAAGAGAGCATTTAGCAGCTCTTGATGAGTTCAAGTCACAACTTATAGAGAAATGAAAGAATTCAGATGATGTGATTGCTGAACCACAGTCACTAATATCTGAAAGACTATGGGATACAGAAGTAATGTAGATGTGAAAAAAGGCATTTGTTATTTCAGTTTTTAAACAGAGGAAGAGTGGAGTCTTTAAACTATAGTGACCCTAAACTTCTTTTAACAATGTTTTTGTGCATTTATGAATCATAGAAAAATTAGTCTAGGAAGAATTAATGATGAATATCATTTAGAGGGCATTGTAGGAGCATATGATATAGGTGAGTAAACTAGTTGTTGCCCTTCATACTCAGAAAGGACCAAAATTACATCATTTGTTGGGGTCATTGAAAAGTGTGTCCAACTGTAGCTCATATGACCAATATAACTTAAGAAGTCTCCACTACTGGACTGGCACAAATACCCCATATTAACAGTTGGGATGAAGATGTCTTTGAATTTATATGTCTTATATTTCTTTTGAGATACTGCAATTCTGCTTTGCTAGTAGAGCACAGCATTTTCTTTGATTTGGGCTTACTATGTGGGATAGTCCTATGCCAATGTCACCCATGCCTCACAATGGATACTTAAGTTCTTTTTTTATTGAATTTTTTTCAATTACATGTAGAAATAGTTTTTGACAATTGTTTTTTGACATTTTGCAATTCAGATTCTCTCCCTCTCCCAAATTTTTTGCCAATTCCAATGAGAGTAAGGTTCAAGTATAATCTGCCACCCTTTCATCTTCCCTTCCACTGTTAAGATTCTTTCATCCCTCCTCATGTGAGATAATTTACCCCCAATTTTCTCTTTTTTTCCCCACAGTATGTTACTCTTTCTTATCCCTTGATTTAAAAAAATATCTCATTATGTTCAACTTGCTCCCTGTCTTCTTTCTATGTATGCTCCTATTCATTACTGTAATAGTAATAAAGTTCTTAAGTATCTTTCAACACCTTAAGCATCCTAGGTGCTTTAGATATCATAGGTACTTCAAGTATTATAGATATCTTTAGCATCTTAGTTATCACCTTCTTGCTAGTAATATAATCAGCTTAACCCCATTGTTTCCCTTGATTATCTTAAAGTATCTTAAATATTTCTTGTACTATAAGTATCTTAAGTGTTCTAATTATTGATTTCCCATGCCAAGAATGTACTTTAAGTAAGTCTTATGTTAGAGAATTCTTAAGTGTCATTACTACTTTCCCAGGCATGGATGTGAATGGTTAAACCCTACTGATTCCCCTGCTTTTTTTCTGTTTATCTTTTTCTGTTTCTTTTGAGTGTCAGATTTGATCACTGAATTTTCTTTTTAGCTCAACCACATTTCTTCAGGAATGTCTATAATTTCTCTCTTTTAAAAATTAAGTGTCCTTTTCTTCTCCCGAAGTATTCGGTTTTTCTGGGTAGATGAGTTTGGGTTATAAGTTTAGATCCTTTGCTTATGCTGGGGATTCAAGAATGATCCAGCATTAGGAAAGCAATAAACACATTCTCATCAAAAAGACCCAAAACCACATGATTATTTTGATAGATGATGAAAAAATTTTTGAAAATGTACAATTCTTATTTATGCTACAAAAAAATCCCTAATGTATAGGCATTGAAGGATCCTTTTTTTTTAGCATCATAGAAACTAAAATTAAAATTAAGTATCTTATGCCATGGAGATACACTAGAAGTTTTCCCAATAAATAGAGAAAAGCAAGGGCATTTGTTGTTCAGTCATTTGAGACTCTTTGAAACCCCATTCAGGGTTTTCTTGTCAGAGATACTGAAGTGGTTTGCCATTCCTTTCTCCAGCTAATTTGACAGATGAGGAAACTGAGGCCAACAGGGTGAAATATCTTGTCCAGGGTCATACAACTAATTGTCTGAGGCTAGATTTGAAGTCAGGAAGATGAGTCTCCCTGATTCCAAACCCAACACTCTACCTACCAAGCCACTTAGCTGCCATGAAAAAATAAGGGTGCTTTCTCTGTCTTATATGTTTTTCTAGAAACACCAGCAATAGCAATAAGATAAGGGGGAAAATTAAAATGGAAAAATAAGTAAAGAATAGAAGTATACTTAATCAATGATCACATGATGGTTTATTTAGAAAATTGTAGGCATTTGTGAAGTGCTAATGAAGACAATGGCTTCAGCAAAATTGTACGCTATCCAAAACCCTCTCATTTTTCTAAATTCCCTATTAGTGTTGAGAGTACTACTATCTTCTTAGTCATCCAGACTCACAACCTAGGAAGAAATCATTCTCTATTCCTCACCCTTAGCCATGCCCCTCTTGACCCCCAATATCCAATCAGTTGACAAGGCCTATTGATTTTACCAACTAGGTCTGTAACACCTCTCATATACATATCCTTCTGTCCTCTAACATTGCCACTACCTTGTTGTATACCATCCTCATTCTGGTACTATTGTAATAGTCTACTGGTTGTTCTCCCTCCCTCAAGTCTTTCCCCACTCAACTGCCAAACTGATCTTGCTAAAAGGCAAATTTGACCATCTCACTGCCATTCCCACCCCATTTCATAAATTCTAGTGGTTCTTTATAATCTCTGGCATCAAATACAAAATCCTTTGTTTGGCATTCAAAGTCCTTCATAACTTGTATCATCCCCACCTTTCAGTCCTTCTTCCACCTTGTTGTTCATTTGTGTTTGACTCTTTATGACCTCATCATAGGATTTTCTTTAAAAATACTTTAAAGGGATTTTTAAGAAAAGATATCTCCAGGGGATTAAGGCAAACAGGAATTAAGTGACATCCTCCAGGTAACACAGCTTGTAATTGTCTGGATCTGTGGATATTGAGAAATACCCTGGTCATCTTCACAGAATTGCCAGGTGTTGGTGACAGGTGGACTAGCAACAGATGTCTTGTCTTACCAGGGACTGTAGCCAAAGTTTTTTGCAAAAAATGTGTCCTCTAGAACTGAGGAAAGATATTGAGTTCAAATGCATTCCTGTTGATTTTCAGTTGCCATTGGACTGACCATGGTAAAAATTATTCAGGAAGTCAGATAAAATACTGGTCCTTTGGTTTTTCTCCACAAACTACTTACAGTTTCCTGGATAAAATCAATGGCTTGTAAATAAGTCAGGGAAGTTCCAAAGGTGTGCAACCAGATGAGAAAGGAGGACTCCTATATTTATCTTATTTGTACATAGTTGTTCAGATATTGTCTCCTCCATTAGACTGTGAGCTCCTTGAGAGCAGAGCCTCTTTTTGCCTGTCTTTCTGTCCTTGGTACTTACCATTGTTCCTGGTACACAGATGATTCCTAATAAATATTTATTGACTAACATATCTATTTTAGCTCTAGAATTCTAGTATTCTGTGAAATATCAAACTCATTTCATTACATGCTCTTATCCTAAACTTGATCATGTATTTAATGACTTCATCAGTGTCTTCGATGATACTAGAGAGCTTATACTTATTATATATGCTGCTGACATTAAAAAAAATCTTGTTAAACTGAAAGAATAGTCACTATTAACAAAATCGCTTATCATCTTACCAAGATGTGTATTGCTTTCTAGTAGTACTAATCTCAAATCTATCTAACAGATTGGTCCCATTTCTCTTAACAAAGTCTTTCTAATGTATCGCTTTAGGTCACAGCTACTAAAGTGAGGACTTTTTCTTTGATAAAAACAGTTGAGACAACTAGAAAGTAGTTTTTTGTTAGTTTTATACTAATACTTCACACCATATACCAAAATTATCTCCAAATAAATGCATGGCTTACATATAAAAAGTCACTGAGGAAACAGAAGAGCAAGGAAGAAATTACCTTTCAATTCTGTAGCGAGGATAACAACTCACAATCAGATAAGAAATAAAGAACATTAGAATATAAAATGAAAAAAATTATTACATAAAAGTAAAAAGTTTTTTAAACAAATACTCCTCTATTCAAAAGCATTCATTAGCTTTCATTGCTGACCAAGATACCCTTAATAATCTTTTTCCAAATTTCCTTTGCTTACTTCTTATTCCCTTTCGTTAATTCTGTATTAAAACGAAATTGAAATTTTCATTTATTCCCTTTCTCTACCTTGCCTATACGCGAGTTCAGCTTTGGATTTTGAAAACTGGTTCTCTTCTTTATTACAAATATGACATTGGATAATTCAAATTATCTCTCAGGGCCCATTTCCTCATTTGTACAAAGAGGTAATTAGACTAGATGATCTCTCAAATCCCTAGAGTTAAAACTAAGTGTGTGACCCTGGGCAAGTCACTTGACCCCCATTGCCCACCCTTACCACTCTTCCACCTATGAGACAATACACCGAAGTACAAGGGTTTAAAAAAAAAAAAAACTAAGTGCAATAGCAGGGAAATTGTAGATATGTAGATTTAAACTACCTATAAGTAAGGAAGAGCTACTAATCATTTAGGTCTATCCAAAATTAGAAGGTTTTGCCTTTGGAGAGATAGTCTCTATCACTCTAGAGTCCTTGGGATGAAAACTGGATGATAACTTTTGTTGGGGATGTTGTTGAGGTAACTCCTCTTCATATAAGCATTTTAATAAATGGCCTTTGAGATCACTTTTAACCAATTTTCTTAGCTTAGCCAGAACTAGTATTTACTGCTTGAGGCAGTGTCTGGGATTGTTCTCCTTTTCCTAACAAGAGGTTTGCCTTAATTAAGCTTCTCTAAGAAATATTAATGATGCTATTGTATTTTTATTTAATTTAGCACCCATTTTTCAGAGATAACAATTATACAAAATTGGTCAGATTGAAGCATTTGTAGGTGGTTGGATCCATCCCTTTTCTTCTAAGGAGGACATGCAATATTGTAAGAAGAGCTCTAAATCTAGACTGAAGGAACTATAGTTTCCTATCCCACTTCTGGTATTTATTAAAAGCTAACATTTATATAGACTTACTGTATGCCATGCACTGTGCTGAGTGTTTTACAATTATTATCTCATTAAATCCTCACAAGAACCCTGGGAGGTAGGTGCTATTATTATCCCTGTTTTACATATGAGGAGTTAGTGTCTAAGGCTACATTTGAACTTAGATCTGTCTTTTGTTCTATTTTCTCCACTACCAGCTACCATACTTTCTTTCTGTGTGAACTTTGGCAAGTTATTTAACCTTTTGGGCCTCAGCTTCCTTTTTTCCATAATGAGAAATTAGATGAGAAGATTTTATAGATCCCTTCCAGCTCAGCCTTTCTATTTCTAAAATTCTTCTGAAATTGTTCTCCTCATTTAGGAGACCATTGTCTCTTCCATTGATTCCCCCAACTGAAAGTAATCATTATCTTGCAGTAGCATGGGAATAGCTTCAAGAACAAACAATTGCACTAAGTTTTGGGACAATATCTACAGAATAAATATAAAATAATTGCAGTAGGGGAATGCTGACTTAGAGGGTTTCAAGAGTAGTCTCTTTTTAGGATGTTGCTCTTATGCTCTGCTTAAAGGGGATAACTTTTAGGAGCAGAAGGAGCAGAGATGAGGAAGAAAAGAGCATTCTGGGTATAGAGAATAATCGGAGTAAAGCTATATGGAGAAGAAATGGAACAGCCAGTAGGCAGTTTGGCTAGAACTAGAGCACTTGTGGTCCCTACTTCACAGTTTTATTATATCAAATGTGAGAATGTTAAATCGAATGTGAGACTTTGCAAACTGAGAAATACTATAGAAGTGCCAGTTATTAATATATGTTGGATTGAATGGAATTGAAGGAGAGGAAGAATTGCTTGGTAGTGTTATCATGTATTAAGTGGTTTCCTACTGGCTCAAAAACTCTTCGATGTAAAATTTGTATGAACTAAGTATTTTCATTTTATTGTGAAGATTTGGCCAAAAGTCAATAGGTGCTAACCAAGCTTCACTTTGTGACTTTGTAGGTTAGTTTTCCACCTATAAAATGGGGTTCAGCAAACTTGTTCTCCCCTCTAGAACCAAAGAAACTACATAAGCAATTATATTTAGAGCACTTTGAAAGAAAGATAATTTATAAATACTTTCAAATAACCAAAGTTAGTTTAGGGAGAAATATGTACATTTTCCCATCTTACGTAGAGGTCATAGTACTACATAAGGTAAATGGTCTTTTGCTCACTGCATCCCTTCTACAGAGAAGCCTTTTTACAAGTTGAGAGTCATTTCTGCAAAGTCCTGGGGGCAGTCTCTGAAGTATAGTGGAGGAGAGTCTGATTACCTTTCCTCCAGTTGCCTTTCTCAGCCCTAATCAGTACTGATTTCAGTATTTTTAGTAAAGAAAGTATTTTTTTTACTGTCTTGATCCCCAGAAAACAGTGTTTAATAGAAAAGTAATCCCCTACCTAAGTTGATATGAAGTAACTTTCTCTTTCTTTACACATGTATTTGTATATACATAAATATTTTTGAGCCAGCAAAGAAACATGTTCACATACAAGGGAAAAAATCAGTCAAGAAATAATAAATACATTGATAGTCTACTCTCTTACCTAAGTGGCATAATGTCATATGTTATGGAAAATGCATTCCTCAAAAAGAAAAAAAAAGATTTCACTGCAAATGTATGTTGTTTTAGGATTTAAATATAATGTAAAATAATAGTTTTAGTTTGATTTGAAGATAATTTTTGTTAAATGTCAGGCCTAAAATTATTTTCGAACAGGTATATCAACAGAGACCAAGGGGGAATGTGGCTGCAGTTTATTTTTATTTCTTTGTGTAAATGTGTGTGTGTTTTAATACTCTAGGCTACAGCATTATTGAAAAAAGCCCTTACAGAAGAGTGTGAAGATAGGTCGTCTATTCACAGTAATGAATCATCTTGCAGCTTGCAATCTATTCTGAATGACAATAGTGAAATAAAGCAAGCAAAACATGCTCAACGGCTTGACAGCATTGGTACAAGGGAACAAGGTAACTATTGTTAAAGAGTGTCTGTAGCAAAAATGCATTCATGTGATACCCAGTTTCTAAAGGTATATTTATAAAATAAAATGTTGAAGACTATTTTGTAGCTCCCTTCTGATAAATATGACCCTTCTCATTCTAACAAATATTAGAGCTTGTTGCATGTGTAGGGAAAATATCCACCTTACTCAGTGCTATATCTTTTTTCCCCTCTAAAACATAAATATAGGATCATAATTTTGCCACATTTGAATTTCTAGGAAATATAGATTTTTTTTCCAATTTGTAAAATCTTAGTAAGATTTTACAATCTTTTTACATTTTTTAATTTACAAAGATTGTAAAATATTTTGTGACCAGAGTTATTACACAGAAATGAAAATTATTCTATAAAATACCATAAAGTATTTTAAGGATTAATTAATTGAACGTGCTTCTTTTTATTACCCTAAAATTGTTGGAGGGGTTTAAACATTGTAAGCATTATAACTTCATAGTTTTTTTCATCAAAGAATAATGAGTCAAATAGTGTGTGATGTATTTTATACAAAATAGTCGATTTTTAGTCTTAGAAATTTCTGGTTGTTCTATTGCTAATATCAATAGTACTTTTAATCCAAGCCAGTCATAGCATTTTCAAGATTTTTAATAGATATACACTTTTACTGTTAGAAGATAGAGAAGATATAGGTTGTTTTGTTTTAAATTCCATCAGAACTTGGAATATTTCTATGGAAGCTACACAGACATAGTAGAAATATTTGACTATAAAGTTCACAGTAGGTTTCCAGTTTAAGAACAGTAATGGATAGTTTAGATCAATAAACAGAGATAATGAAAGCAAGAAATTAAAGCGAATGGGTCTTAAAAGAAAACAAAACCAGTCTGATCAGTGTGACTTTGAAACATTTTTGTCTGTTCTATTTTCAGAAGTCACTAGCACATGTGAAGATGAGAGCAAAGAAGAAAGCTTGGTAGAAAAGATTCCTATTACAGGTAAGAGTGATGGCTGCCTAATAGTCTCAAATACAGTTTCCAACCTTACATAATCAAAATATTCTCTTTCAGTGGCTTGTGGATCCCACTAATAGTAAATTCAGCTACTACATCCTGAGCATAGAGATTAAACATAAGATCATAAAGTAAAGGCTAAACTAAGGTTGAACATGACAGTGCCTGTTTAATTCCTTGTAATCATGTTATACATTTAAACCCTGTGAATATCCTCTGTCATTTAGTCTTTCAGGTCCTAGTATCTGTGTTAAAAGGTCAGTCTCCATGGGGAAGATCCAGTAATTATATGGCAAACTACAGATGTTTCTGATTTGATTCTTTTCTTTTCTGTCGTAATTGAATGTGTATCATTAGAATAAGAGCAGAAAAAAATGTGCTAGACAAGAAGCTATGCTTATGCCTCAGTTACAAAGCCTGTCTGATAATTTAAAATTTTTAGCAATAAGGTTTTGTCAAGCCCTATTAAAATTTCCCTGGAGTAGATGTATTAACCTTGTTTAGATGGAATCTGAATGATATCATTACTTTTGGATTTTAAGATATCAACAACATAAATTAGTATTCTGAACAGTGTTCTATTTGTCATACATCTAAATTTACTGTTATCTTATTTTGTAAAGTGGTACAGTAGTACTTTATTATAAATTCAAAGGTCTGACTTTAAATATTTATGCAAGCATATATATATTTATGCCATTGTGGATATTGAGACATGCATCCACATCTATGGTATTTGTTTTTTTAATAAGTAGAAAAAATAACCATTTTATGGCAGCACAATTCATGGCATCGTGATTAATTCTTTAAGAACCATGTGTTTTTTTATTAACTCTGGTTTTCAAAAAACATATAACAAAAATTATTTCCTGTAAAATACATTTACAAAGATTTCTTTTAGATGTGATTCTTTTTCCTTTTAAGATTTATACTGGAATTTTTTTATTTCTTTCGAATCTTGGTTTGGAAAAATACTGATAGGGTAGGTGCAACTCATTCTTATTAATGAGAGCAAAGGAATGAATAATACAAAATAGCAGATGATCTCACAATTACTTTTACTGGGCTTTGGAGCATATGTGGGATTTTCATTTGAATATGGATATATATGATATTACAGAAATTCACTTCAGACAAAATAACACTTTATTGCAAAAGACCTACCTGGTTTTAGGAAGAGAAAGAAAATTGTCTAGCTGCCCCATTCTGAACCTCTATTCATGACTTATAAAGACATAGATGATTAAATCTAGACTAAACCTTCAAAGGCAGTTAGGTGGTGCAGTGGATAAAGTGCCAGACCAAAAGTCAGGAAGACTCCATTTTCTTAGTTCAAGTTTGGCCTTAGATACATACTAGCTATGAATCCCTAGGCAAGTCACTTAACCATGTTTGCCTCAATTTCCTCATATGTAAAATGAGCTGGAGAAGGGAATGGCAAAGTATTCTAGTAACCTTGCCAAGAAAACTCCAAATAGGGTCATGAAGAGTTGTTTATGACTGAATTGAACAAGGGATGACCTTAGAAATCAGTCATCTTTTTTCCAAACCATACAATGCCAAGAGTAGACCATTATTCCTTAAATTGATTCAAAGTTTACCTTGTGTCATATGTTCCCTTAAGAAGGGGAAGATAAGTAAGTGTTTAGGTTTCAAAGTAAACAGAGGAAGGTCAGTTGCCAAAAGACTCAAGTACTTAAAAGACTGAATTTTATTTGTCAAAAAACTTGAAAGGAAGATAAGAATAAACCATAAATCAGTTAGCTTGATATCTGATAAACAAGAATTGACATTTTTTAAAAGTACAGTTTTGTATGTTTATAAGGTTCCATATATCAAAATAATTTTAAATGACTTTCTATTAGGAAAAAAAACATGGTAAAGGTTTGATGTCTTTTTTTAAAGTAAATTTTATTGATATGTTTCTTACATTGTCATAATTTCCTAAGTATCACTTTCCTCCTTCTCCTCCCTCCCCGAGAACCATCCCATATGACAGTATGTTTAGAGATTAAAAAAAATAATCAGCACAATTAATTGGCATATTGAAAAGATGCAAAAACATATGCAATATGAGATATCTATGGACTTCACTCCACAAAGAAGTAGTTTGGGACTGTCTTTTCATACCTTTTTAATTCAAGAACTGCTTGATCTTTATAATTTTGTTACATTTAGTTTTGATTTTTTTGCGTAGCTCTTCTTCCCATATAAATTTTAGTAGATTCTGTGTACAGTTGTTCCTTGCTATATTACAGTTCACTTATTGTGGATTCACTATATCATAGGTTTTAAATATATATATATATCAAATTCTGTATTGTGGAGTTTTCGCTATATCAGAGGATTTTGTGGATGAATACCATATCCTACACAATGGAAGTGCAATATGCCACTAGGACTTGTGCAAGTTTGCCAACCTATAATTGTATACAGCACATTATTGGCTAATGGAATGAAAAACGACCAACCACAGCATTGTATTCTGTATTCTGGGCTCTGATTGGCTCAGTGACTATAGATTAAGAAGAATGTGGAAAAGGTTTATAGGAGAGTTGGAAGGGCTTATAAAGCCCTAATATATATATATAAAATGTATCGCTACTTTGCGAATTTTCACCTATCACAGGGGTACCTGGAACATTAACTTCCACAGTAAGTGAGGGATCACTGTAAATTGTTTTCTTGGCTTTTCTTCCTTTAATTCTGCATCAATTCATAGATCATTCCATACTTTTCTGAATTCTTTACACATTTCATTTCTTAAAGTACAATAATTTTCTGTTATATTCATGTACCACAATTTGTTTAACCTTTTCCCACTTCATGAGCATTGATTTGATTTTGTTTCAAATTCTTTGCTTAAAATGCTACTATAAATATTTCAGTGAATATAGGAACTTCTTATTCATTGCTTCCTTGAAGAATAAGCCTAGAGGAGTCTCTGGTTCAAAAGATGTGGACATATTTATTACTTTATTTGCATAATTTCACTTTGCTTTACAAAATAATTATACCATCTCACAGCTCCACCTACAATAAATATAATGATGTATTTATTATTCTACAACCCCTCCAACACTAAATATTATAATTTCTGTTGTTCTTATTTTGCCAGTTTACAGGATGTGAGGAAAACCTCAGGGTTATTTTGATTTTGTTATTGTTGTTCAGTTTTGTATCTTATTCTGAGCGACCTCCCATTTGAGGTTTTCTTATCAAAGATACTATGCCATTTCCTTCTTCATCTCATTTTTAAAGATGACTTGCTCAGGGTCATGTAGCTAATAAATGCCTGAGGACAAATTTGAACCCCGAAAGATGAGCGAGTCCTCCTGACTCCAGCCCTGCTATTGAACTATTGAAAAATAATTCCCATTTTTAGGGTTTGGGAGCATTCTCCTTTGTGATTTTAATACTTTGTAGTTCTCTTAAGAACTGTTTGTTCATATCTTTCGTCCATTTATCTATTGGGAAATCTTTCAAAGTTGTATTGGTTTGTTATTTGGTTTAAAATGTATTTTTAAAGGATTTAACTCAAATTTTCTTGATATCCAGTATCTCCATGGACAATATGATCCATTCATTTTATTTGGATTATCACAGTTCCTAGCACATAGTAGACACAATAAATATTGTTGATCTATCAGTTAATTGATTATTTGGCTAATGTCCGTTGTTTGCTATGAAGGGGTTGACCAGCCTCATGAAATATATTTGATTTTTTTCTTGACTTTTTATTTCGTTCTAATTATCATACTTTCAGTTTCCAGTTTACACAATTTTTCCCTTTTATTAAAATTAGTTGTCTTTTCAGCAAGAAACATTTAGAACTTTTAAGTGTGACATAGTAAGCTTAGTTATTTAGTTTGAATATGTGAAGGCAACTGAAGATTTACAAAGCATTTTATATACAATCATGTTTGATTCTTACAATAACTATGAATTAGGTATTACAGATATTATTATGCCCACTTAACAGATGAGGAAACTGAGACTTAGAGAAGTTAAATGACTTATCCAGGTTACCATATTTAATATGTGTTAAAGGCAGAATTTGAATCCAGATCTTCCCTTTGCCAAGGTTAGATTTCTTTTTCTGACATGGTTTTATACTTTAGCCTGTTTAGATGTTTATAATTGCTTCCATTCCTATTGTTTACGTAAGTACATAGTTTTTATATTTATGTATTTATT
Source organism: Gracilinanus agilis (assembly GCF_016433145.1). Lineage (NCBI taxonomy): Eukaryota > Metazoa > Chordata > Mammalia > Didelphimorphia > Didelphidae > Gracilinanus > Gracilinanus agilis. Next base: position 143,428,775 of record NC_058131.1, read on the forward strand.
GTACTTATTTGAATAGTTCTATCCCTAAATTAAAGAATTAATCATTGACCACTAGTTGAGCTATATCAAGTAAATTGTCAGGCCCCTCAGTAAAAAACACTGTGTGAGTCCCCCTACACTTTTTGTATGTAAAATGTGGTTAAAAAGAACATTATGGTTAGCTTTGAAGGGGAGGAGGTATGGGAAAAGGAGAGCATGCTCCCCCAGTGAAATGGAGGAGAGGAAAAGAAATGAGAAACAAAGTATCTGGCCTCAGAATTGCTGCTTACATGTGCACGTAGACCTCACATCTTTTTTAAAATCAAGTGGCAGGTGCTGCCACCCCCATTTTCCATTCCTTGTCATTGTAGCAAATGAGAGCACAGATTATGGACAGTGACTCTAGGGATAATTTTGTCTCCCATTACAGAGGGGGCAGGAAAAAACCTCTTCTATTTGTGAACACAGCTAATGATTTTATTTAAGTAAGGTGTTTACTTATCTGTAATGAAGATGCCACCATAGGTAATCTTGAGTAGAATGTCATGATACCTGAATGATATCCATCCTAAAGCTTCCAGAGTCCTTTTAAGTAAGCCTTAAAGAAGGTATCACAAAAGCTGATGAAATACCTGCTTTAGCTCCTGAGAAATGTTTGTGAAGACTGAAGCATCTTTCTTTTTCTGCAAATATCTGAAGGCATTCCAAGCTTTCTGGTCCCTAAGCAACATATTTTCTTATCCTCAAGAACAGATTCTTAGAACCAGAAGGGACTTAAGGTCATCCAATCATATCTCTACCTGAACAGTAATTCTCTACAATATCCCCAGGAGGTAATCATTTAGTCTTCATTTGAAGGCCTCTAGTAATAAGGAAATCACTGCCTCCTGAGGCAGCTCATTCTGCTTTTGATAACTTTAATTATGAGGCAGTTTCCCCTTATATTCAGCTGATATCTGCCCCTGAAACTTTCTCCCATTGCTCCTAGTTCTGCTTTCTAGGTCAAAGCAGAATAAGTCTAATCCTTCTTACATATGAAAGCCTTTCAAATACTTGAAGATTGCTGTTTGTCTCCCATGAGCCAAAGGGAGATGAAAGAATGGTATAAGGAATATGTGGTATTTTGGCTAAGCCTTAAAGAATTTGTGGGATTTCAGTTGGCTTTCTAACTTTTACCCCTCCCCCTCCACTCATAGAATTTCTTCTTATTCCTTAAATCTCTACTCAAATATTCCTTCCTACAGAAAAGTTCCTGGAAGAAGCAGGACAGAATGGAATCAATAACCCAAGTAGGGAAGTTAAGCTTAATGTGGAATAGCGATTCCTCTTTAACAAACAGCCAGAAAGAGGAGAAATTGGTAATGGTACAGAAAAGTTATGAGACCTGGCAGAAGGGAGCTGACGAGGGGTTCACTTTGACTGCAGCCTTCTAAGAGAAGTATGATGGCTAAGTTATCATCCATAAGTGCTGGAGGGTAGAGATGCAGTTGAAGATTTGAGGAGGAGAAAAAATTTTTGAAGCAGTATTAAAGATGAGATGGGATGAGGATGAAAATGAAATAGAGAGAGAAGAAAAATGAAAAAACAATACATGGTATGATACAAGAGGGAAATTCCTTGTAACTCTAGGATGTTATAGAAAGAAGTTGGACTAGATGGTTTCTAGTCTCTACTCACATCTCTGTGCTTTTGTATTGGTTTCCACCCCCTCCAATTCTGTGAGAGGGATAATATGAATGATTTCCTTCCCTCTCACTCATGAGTGTTTAATTAATCTTTATTTACTGAATGTTATATTCTATGGTTCTAATTGCATGTAAACTGAAATAATAGAGGCACTTAAGGTCTTATGATCTTATCTTTCCCTGCTTTTCTGGATTCTTATCCCAAACTATAAAACTGTTTAACAGATCCACAATCTTCCAGAAGTTTATAATTTGAAAATATATAACTGGCCATAATATTACTTTAAAGTATGTAAATCTAAAATTCAGTTATTGATATTCTTGTTTAGCCTGAAGACTTTTGAGAATCCAAAAGAGATTGGGGGACAGGGTGAGATTTGATAGCAGCAAACCAAGTATTTGAAATTCTCATTTAGTATAAAGATTAGACTTGTTGTTCAAGTACCCAGAGGACAGAACTAGGAGCCATGGGCAGAAGTTGCAAAAAGACAGACAAATGTAGTTTCAATGTAAGAAAAAACTTCAAAACAATTAGAGCTGTTCAAAACTAGAATGATCTGGCCTGTGAGGTAATGAATTCCCTCTCCCTGTAGGTGTTAAAGCAAAGTAGATTCTTGTTCAGGTGTAGGTTGGACTAAATGATCTCCAAAGTCCTTCTAACTCTGAGATTCTGTCATTTGGGGATTTTTATTTCTTGCACATGAAAAGTCATTATTATAATCATATTGGCTTTGAATTTAGCATGATTTTTTATGGGTGCTACAGTTCATTTATGAATTCCCTATTTGAAGTTTTGAAAATAGCCAAGTAATGGTTAAATTCATCAAAATTTATTAAGTAAAAGGCACTGTGCTCAGTGCTAAGGAGTGAAAGATGGAAAATAACATAGCCCTTCTTTCAAGGACATTATAAAGTACAAAACCTAGCTCAATGTGCATATCAAGAAGGGCTATTGACAGGATGCATAAGATGTGTTTCATGCAGAAGATGAAACTTAAAGGAAAGAAAATTTAAGTTGTTTTGCTTGGAACCATTGCCTTTCTTTGACCTAAATCTTAGAGTAATTAGTGATGAGTAAAGATTTCCAAGTGAAAAATTATAGAAGAGAAATGCATTTTTTGGATAAGTTAAACTTGCTGAGGTGTTTAGACCTTGATCTTCATCTCTTCACAGCAGGTCCCCTAAAATGAGGACAATTCAGTGCATATTTCTTACTTTGATACCATGTCCAAAGTAGTAGGATAATCAGGAAATAATGTTTTGTCGAGACAATTACATCGGGATTAATGTAATTCTTAGCTGATAAAAGTCTCTTTTAAAATTACTAACCCCCAAAGCTAAAATTTCTCATATTAAATATTATTTTATGGTTACACTGAATTTAACTTGGAGTAAGTGAACTTGAATGACTGATCTAGCAATTGATTAAAGCTCTACTAAGTTTTGTCAAGATAAGGGAGTATTAAGGACTTCCTTATAATCTTTCGAAGTTAAGGTCAGAGTTCTACCTAAATCACTCATTCATCCTGCCAACATTTTTCCCACTCCACGTGCCCATCCTGGCAAAGCCCTTCTCGGTAAGCTTGATGTGAAAGAGCCCTCAGCTTTTATCCTGAGGGGATTAATCCTCTGAGAATGTCCATTCAGCCTCTTTTTCTTTTGACACAGGTTCACTTGGTCAAGCTGTGTTAAAAGTGGTTCCCTGACTGTGCCATTTCTCCTTGTTATTCCTTGGTGAGCCTACATATTCAAGGTCATATTAGGGTATGTTAGTTCAGAAGCTTGTCTTTACCTCAGTTCAGATTTGAAGGGCACCACTTGAAGTTTTGTGTAATGCCTTGTAAAACATTTTATTTGAGTTTGTTATTGCATATGAAAAGGACTTGGAAAATGCAATATTAAAGTATAGCAGATCTTGGGAAGGAAAGTTTTTGCATTTTTAATAAACAAAAACCTACCATGATAACTTTAGTCAGCAAAGAATACCATACAGATAGCCTCCTTATTCCTTGCTTGCTTTCATGGGGAAAATGTATCACTTTTTCCTTTGCATTTAGAGGTGCTTCTGGTTATTTCAAAGCCCTATTTTGTACATAGTCAAAACTGATTGCATTACTGTAGCTTTAACTTCTAAAGGCCCTCAAGCTAGCATGGACCAGTTGAGGTAAACATAAAAGTTACTAAACAAATCTCTCATTGTTCTTGATTTATGATCCCTTTTGTCAGATTTCTTTTATAGCTTAGATGTAACAGACTCTAGGTTTCCAGAGGCTGAGATCTAGCTACATAATGGCATTGGTTTAGTTATGGATCTTTATGAATATGTAGAGCAGCAGATGGAGCACTGGGCCTGAAGTCAGGAAAACTTGAATTCAAATCCATCCTCACTATGTGACCCTGGGCAAGTCATTTAACTTCTTTTTTCTTCATTTTCTTCATCTTTAAATGGGGATAATAATAGCACCTACCTCTCAGAGTTGTTGTGAGGATAAAATTATGTAAACATTTGTAAAGTGTTTGTTTAGCACAGTACCTGGCACATAGTAAAGACAATATAAATGTTTGTTATTATTTCCATTATTATTACTTAAAGCATGTTTTATGATTCTCATTTACATAAAAGTACTTCCATATAAGCCATTTTCTTTTTTTTTTTAATTTGTAAGTTTAAAAGTATTTAAGGGGGGGTATATTTACATATAAGAAAGAATAACAAATGAGAAGTAGTAGTTTTTCTGTTTCCTCTTCTTGCCATCATCTTCTCAGCTCTCTTTTTCCAGCACATATTCTCAGTATCTATTCATAGCCTTCTCTACTTTACATTTACAAAAATACATATACAAAAATATTCTCAGTAATCCTTCACCATTATGCAAAAAGAAATTTAGATTAAGTAGGAAAGACATATATAAGTACATGTAATTAAAATAAAAGAAACTTCTTGTTGTTGACCAGTATTACTTGAGCTAGGAGAATTTTACCTAACTTTATATTGTAACATTGTCCTACCAAATTTGCGTAGGGGGTTATTTTGTTATAATATTAAATCTTGACACAGACTTGACTAAATATAAGGTCTAAAGCAAAGAATGATATACATATTTTTGAGGTATTTTAACTTGAACTAAATATTGTACTATTGTATAAGAAATAACTATCACACCTCATTATCTTAAAGGTTTGGTAATTTTCTGAGAATTAGAAGTGACTATATTAAATGAAAGCTTTTTGAATTGGAATCATGAATACTAAAAACACAAGGCAGGCTATCTATTTATAAGAAGCCATTTAGTTGTGTGTTTCTTAGTTTTTGAGGATATAGTATCCCATAGTCCTAAAAGGGGTTGATATCTTGACAATATATGGTTCATAATAGGTGATTTTAATGCCTGATCCTATTTCTTACTTTCATTTATTTACTATTTCCTACTTTAGGACAATGTAGAATATATCCTTTCACTCCATCCCAAACTTCTCTCCTTAGAGCACATGGAGCTGAATTGCCTTAAACTTCATTTATAGCATAATTTTTTTTTCAGGGTTGGAATGATGGAGAGTTTTTCTAGTTGTTTTTTTTTTTGAGAGGAAATCTTCTCATAAGAGTCCTAGGATAAAACTGGAACACTATTTCTACGTGAATTTAAACAGCACTTGAGAAATACTAAAGATAGAATTATTGCACAACTAGTAGATATACTGAAAAAAACCTCCAAATTTGTCTAATGTGTAACACCTGTAGAACTCCCACCCTGACAATTTGGGTAGCTTAGGACTATCTTCTCATATCTCTTCACTTGAGTCCCAATTGATCTTTATAATTTTGTTACATTTACTTTTGATTATTTTGTCCTTGTTCTTTTAATTTACATTGTCGTAGTTATGTGTAATGTTTTTTTTTATGTTGCTTTACTCTATAGCAGTATAGATTTTTCTGTGCTTCTATGTTTTCATCACACATTTCATTTCTTAAAACAATGTACTATATTCTATTATATTCATGTACCACAATTTGTTTAGCTTTTTAGCTTCAATTAATCAAAGTTAAATGCTATTGACTTTTGAGGATTTATACTGTAGCCTGAATTATCTCAATTAGTACCTTTGCTAATTCCCTGGGATTTTCCCAAACTATCATATCATCAATAAACAGTGGTAGTTTTATTTCCTCTTTACCTATTTTTATTCCTTTTTCTAGTCTTATTGCTGTTATTAGCATTTCCAGAATCATATTAAATAATAATAGGAAAAGTAGGCATCCTTGCTTTACTTCTGTGCTTATTGAAAAAAAATCCTAGTGTATCCTAATTGCTTATGATACTTACATTTGATTTTATATAGATTTTAAAATATTATATAGATTTTTGGCATAAGAGAGTTTTGTACTTCGTCAAAGATTTTTCTAAATATTTTGAGATAATCATGAGATTTCGTATGTTTTAATTTTTAATTTGATTAATTTTGTTGTTTTCCTAATGTTGAACCATCCTTGAATTCCTAATATAAATCCCATCTGATCATAATGAATGATTTCTTGGATAAATCGCTTTAATCTGTTTAACATGATTTTATTTAAATTTTTCAAGTCATTATTCATTAGTGATTTTGACCTATAGTTTCCCTTTTGTGTTTTATCTTTCCCTGGTTTAGGCATTATGACTCTTTTTTATCTCATAAAAAGGTTCTGGTCGGGTTCTTTCTAAATTTTTGGAGAATAATTTGTAATGTATGGGTACTCATTGTTCTTTAAAAATTTGATAGAATTCTCCTCTAATTCCATCAAATCCAGGGTTTTCTTTTTCATTGATAGTTCCTTTTCTGAGATTGGGTTAATTAAGATCTCTATCTGGTCTTCTGATAATTTGAGTATTTTGTACTTTTTAAGGAATTCCTCTATTTTGTGTTCTCAGTTTTAGTAGTATGTAACTGTGTATAATCTGTTCTGATTATTCTTTTTATTTCTTCTGGCTTTGCTCTGATTTCTCCTTGCTTATTTGTCATTTTATTGATTTGATTTTCTACTCTAATCAGATTAGATAAATGTTTTTCAATTTTCTTAGTCTTTTTAAAGAACTAGCTTTTAGTCTTATTTATCATTTCTATAGCATTTTTTGTTTACAATTTATTTCCCTTCTCATTTTTAATATGTCCTCTTTTGTGCTTATTCTAGGTTTGTTTCTTTATTGGGTTTCTGATTTTTAATGCATATTCAGTTCACTAATTGTCTCTTTTTCAAATTTGTAACATATAAAGATATGATTTTCACCCTGCAGAGTGCTTTAGCTATATCCCAGAAGTTTTGGTATATTGCTTTTCATCATCATTCTTTTTTAAATAGTTGTTAATTGTTTATATGATTTATTCTTTGATTCATTAGTTAAGATTTATTATTAAATATTCATTTGGGTCTATATCTTTTTTGCAGCCCCTGAACCAATTTCCAGTCTTATTGTATTATGGTCTATAAAAGATATATTGAATGTTTCTGTGTTTTTACATTTGTTTATAATATCTATATGTCCTAGCATGGTCAGTTTTTGTAAAAGTTTCACATGGTTCAGAGAAATATGTATATTCTTTTGCTATTCCATTTAAAAGATACCATTAACTTGAGTTTCTCCAGAAATATGTTCAGTTCCATTTTTTCCCTTTTGTTTATATTTCTGTTAGACATCCAAAACTGATAGAGGGATTTTGGAGTCTCCTGTCACTGTTGTGTTACTATCTATGTCTTCTTGAAGCTCAGATAATTTTTCCTTTATTAATTTGGATGCTAAGGCAGTTGCAGTATATAAGTTCATTACTAATATTGGCTTGTTGCCTATAGTTCCTTTCATGAAAATATAGTTTCCTTGTTTATCTTTTTTTATTTTTTGAATGCTTATACTTTGATAGCATAATGGCAACTCCTGCTTTGTGTTTACTTGATATATAATAATTTTTTCCATCCCATATTTTTTATCTTCATTTTGTCTTTGTTCTTTAATTGTGTTTTTTTTAAAGGAACAGATTGTAGGTAGTAGCATTCTTTTTAATCTTTTGTGTGATATCTTGACTTCTTGATTCCTAAAGAAGAATGAGGTGGTGAAAGTGGTGGGGTGTAGGGAAGGGGGAATATGGGAAAATGTCGTAGGAGTGATAATTTATGGTTTTGAGTAAGGGGAGTGAGAGTCAGGTTATGACACTTAAAGGAAAGGAATAGAGGGGGGCAGCTGGGTAGCTCAGTGGATTGAGAGTCAGGCCTAGAGATGGGAGGTCCTAGGTTCAAATCTGCCCTCAGGCACTTCCCAGCTGTGTGACCCTGGGCAAGTCACTTGACCCCCATTGCCCACCCTTACCACTCTTCCACCTATGAGCCAATGCACAGAAGTTAAGGGTTTAAAAAAAAAAAAAGGAATAGAGGAAAGGAATGAGGAGATAAGGGGAAAGGGAAGAAAGCAAACGGTTAGGAAAGTGGAGACAGTATCTTTTGCTGAAAAGAGTGATTTTTAGTCAGAGAATCTGAACTTGACCTATTCTGTACTTGTTGTTGCTGTTGAATCATTTTCATTTACCTTTAATTCTGGCAAAGATACTGGACTAATTTGACATTTCTTTCTATAACTCATTTTTAAAGATGAGGAAATGGAGGCAAATTGAATTAAATGATTTGCCCAGGGGCACATAGCTTGTAAGTGTCTAAGGACAATCTGAACTCAGGAATAGGAGTCTTCCTGACTCCAAGCACAGCATTCCATCCATTGAGCCACCTAGCTTACTTCCTATCATACAAATCATGTTCTCTCTCCAGGCCTCAGCTTCTTTTTATGTAAAAATGAAATTAGACTTAATGATCCCTAAAATCCCCTTTAGCTCTTAATTTATGATCCTATGAATGTATTCTTTTCTAACATCATGTAGTATATAATTTTGATACTAATGCAAAAGCAAGAATAATTTTATCTTTAAAGGGATTTCTGTGAAGAATTTCACAGGACCCCTGAAACCTAAAGGTGTGCCACAATTAGAATCAAGAAGCACTGGTCTTACATTTATGTGAGTTATATGTAACATAGAACTTTAAAGTATGGCATCTAATTTTTCACCACAATCATGTTAAAATAGTATTGAATTTTTGTAGCATCTCACTATTTTTATATTAGTATCTGTGTAGTATAGACTTCATAAGTAAAGACTTCATGAATATATTCTCAATTCTGCCTGTAAAAATCTAAATTTCCTCTTTCTACTTTATCTTTGGTGTATTCAGTTTTTTCTTATATCTTTGCTATAAATGTTTATAATAAATGTAGCACATTTTTTTTCTTAATTGCTTTTCCCAGAAACTTTGTGAAGGAACTTAACTTAAGTTTGCAAACAACAACAAAAAGAGATAATCAAAAGGGTTCAAAAGAAATTGGGAAAAAGAATAAGCTCTTATACAGCCCCTACCATGATCAAGGCATTGTACCTCATTTAGAGCATTCCAAGAACCCTGGGAAGTAGATTCTGTTATGATCCCTGCTTTACAATGGAGGAAACTGAAGCAAGCTGAAGTGAAGTCACTAGCCCAGGGACATATAGCTAGTAAGTGTCAGAAATCAAATTTGAACTCAGCGCTTCCTACTCCAGGCCTGACACTCTGGGCACTGAGTACACCCCCCACCCCCAGCGGCCTCTAAAAAGATTTCAATGTAGCCAGCTAGCTAGAGAACCAAGCCTGCTATCTTGTTCACTGTGTGTAGACTTTTCATTCTCATAAAATGTTCTTGAGCATCACATGTTGTATTCCTTTGCCATCTGGTCCCCCAGCTATGACTTGGCCCCTACTCTAGCCGTGCCACACTCTTGTCAGACGTAGGTGGGACAGTGGACAGTGCTGGACTTGGAGCTGCAGACACTTCATATACCTCACAGGGAAAATATAAGAGTTAAATGAAACAAAGCACTTTGCAAGTCTTAAAATGCTGTATGAGCACATAGAACTATATATTGGGGAGAGGAAGGGAATAACTATATGTACAGTCCCTACTCTGGGCCAGATACTGTACTAAATGCTTTACAAATATTGTTTCATTTGATCCTCACAACAACCCAGGGAGGTAAGTGCCCAGACTGTACCTATAGCATATGCTAGTCATACTGTATGGCACAACTCAGATCTCAGTCATTCAACAAGCACTTATTTAGTATGTATCAAACAGTGGGAATACAAAGAGAGGCAAAAATCTGCTCCCTACCCCAACCTCTGATAAAAGGCAATAAAAAGCATTCCCTAAAGAAGTAATTTCTGAGAGTATCACTGTCTAATCTGACTTTCTCACTCCTGCTGAAAGGAATGGAATAGAAGAAGCAATCAGGCTTGATTGTGTTCCTGTCCCTAGAACCAATGAAAGAAATTCATAAACATTGGACCTTTTAACTGTGTCCACGACACTCTTTTTCAAGGTTTATGATTTTCGAGACCAATCAGGTTTTTTACCCCTAACATTGCTCAAAATTGATACACTGAAGAACATATATTAGCATGCATGATTCAAAGATTTAACCCACTGGTATGGGATCTCTCTTTCTGTTTTTTTGTATTTGTTCCTGTCCAGTATTAAAAGCTACGAGATTGGGCAGCTGGATGGCTCAGTGGATTGAGAGCCAGGCCTAAAGACAGGAAGTCCTAGGTTCAAATCTGGCCTCAGACACTTCCTAGCTGTGTGACCCTGGGCAAGTCACTTAATCCCCATTGCCTAGCCCTGTAACAAATAAAAAAAAAATTAACATAGAAGGATGTATATAAAAGATATTAGGGTTTAAAAAAAACTGGTATAAAAAAAAGGTAAAAAAATGTTAAAAAAAAAAAAAGCTACGAGATTACATTCTTAAATTTGGCCAATTAAAAAAGGAATCAAAAGCCTTCTTAAATTTATTCTATGAAAGGAAATTTCTTAGCAGAATGAAAAGAATGTCTTTCTAGACAAGGAGTTTTCAGTGTTTTTCATATGTTTTAAATTTACAGAGACAAAAGCATATCAATTATTGAAGCAGTCTACATTACAGGATAATAAAAACCAAACTGAAGAAAGATACCAAAAGGCAAAAATGGGGGCTGTTTCTGAATCACAGCTGGCAGGTAAGTATAGGGAAGTACATTAATTCTTTCAAGCCTGGCAGACTATAGTAGCAATTTGTTTATTAGTAATTAGGTATTTGTTAATCAGTAAGCATTTAATTACTGCATATTATGTGCCAAGCACCATGCCTTGGGTTTCAAAGGCAAAAATAAATCAGTCTCTGCCCTCAAGGAATTTACATTCTACCAGAAGAGGCAACTCATTTAAGAATATAGAAAATATACTCAAAATGAATACAAGATAGTTTTGTAAGGTAAACAGCAACCACTTTGAGGATCAGAAAACACTTCCTGGAGAAGGGGGCATTTGACCAGAGTCTTGATGGAAACCAATGGTTCTAAGAGAACCACTCTGGAAGAGTGAGAAGAAAATACATTCTAGTTACTGAAAGCCACAAGTACCAAAGCACAAAGGCGGAAGAGTGTCACATAATCATAGAAAGGGAATTTAAAAGTTTCCTATAATGAGAAAGGATTGTAGCACTATCTAAACCAAAGATTCTTAGCTTTGTACCTACTGAGTCCAGAAAGAAAGAGACCCCTGGACAGATTACAGGTTTCCACAAACACAAATGGAGAAAAAAAAAACCAAAAAGTATGCTTTTGTTTTCACTAACTCTAACCAAAATGTAGCATTTCCTTCCATTATGAATGTTGGCAGCAAACCACCTGGTATGAGTATCCCTTCCACATCACAGAGGTTAGGGGTCCCTGTTGGCTCTCTCCCTTTATACCAGAAAAAAAAAATTTGAATTTTTTCTTTTGCTTTTAATAGGGTGTTTACTTTATATAGATTTATAGTATTAAAAGATAAGCCAAATTTATATAATACATTTTATGCATGTTTATAATACATATTTTATGCATTTCTGAGCTTCTAAACTTTTTTCTGTCATCTACTGGCCTTCACATGTTGTCTTTGATTTCTGAAAAATTCCCATTTGATTTCTTATGCTGACCTGCAATATATTGAAATCACAATTGAGAAAGTTGTGATGTGGAAGGGATACCTGTAGTATTAGCAGTACCATCCCTCTGATTTTTTTCACCAATAAAAATCACAGATATTTTCACATCACATAGTTGTTGCCTTCCCTCTGAGATTTCCTCCCTTTCCCCCCTTTATATATATCTTGTACATATGTAGTTGTTTACTTGTTGTCTCCCCCATAAAAATATGAGCTTCTTAAGGGCAGGGACCATGTTTTTGCCTTTCTTTGTATCCCCAGACATCAAGTTTAATATAATTTATACTGATTGCTCCTTCAAAATTATGCTACTTATTAGACTTACCCCTTGATAAAAAATGATCCCCATATCGCTGTGAACAGATGCTTGTGTGACATAACTGACCAAATATTGGGTCCATTGTACCAGAATATCAGAGTTCTATAACACAAAAAGGTCAAGACTCCTGATCTTGTAACACCTCCATTTTATAGATGGAGTAGCTGAGGAACAGGGGAGTAAAGTGACTTCCCCAAAGATCACACAACTGTGCAGTGGCAGAACTAAATCTCTTAGTCATTTCTCTACAAAGTTTACTTTGGAACATGGGAAAATTTTCATGAATTAATGCAAGAATAAAGTGAGCAGGAGAATAACTTATACTATAGCATTAAAATTATACAAAGAAATAATTTCAAAATACTTAGTAAATATTATTGCAATGTTTAACAATGATTCCAGAGAGCTGATTATGAAGCAGGTACCTATCTCCTGACAGAAATAACTGACAAATGTGCAAAATGAGAAAAAATATGTTTTGGGACATAGACAATATGAAAATTTGTTTTCTTGACTATGCTTATTTGTTTTAAGGGTTTTGTTTTTTTTCCTAGTGGTAAAGAGGAGGGAAATAAATTGGTAATTGGAAAACATAAAATTTAATTTAAAAAAACAGCTTATTTTGTGAAAAAATTAGCTAGGTTCAAGATATAAATAAATCATTACCCAGAATTATCATATCATCCGAGTCATGCCTATCAAATATTTTGATACTATTGAGCATGTGGCAGAACGGTGATAGTTGACTAACCTAAAATAAATTAAGTTCCCGCACAGGGTCACATACTATTGAATTACATTCAAGGGGCATTTAAAATAAAAGTCTCTATACTGGCTAAGTTACTTTATCCATTTGACCATGCTGCATCATTTGCAATATTTTCTTATAGCAAGATTCTGAAAGTGCTTCTGATTTGGTGTATTAATGGAGTTAGGATCTCTATTTCTTCATGTTTATCTCTTTCAACATGTTAAGTTTTTTTTTTTAACAATTTTTCCTTAAGTATAAACCAGTGGCCCAAAGAAAGAAAAAGCTAATATTTGTTGGAAAGAAGAAGAAAATACATTCATGTGTAAATTGCTATATATGATATCATGTCTAACTACTAAGGTTTTTGGCCTTAAATGTCTTTGATTTTCTTTGCTTTGTCTTTGGAAAAGTTATATGACCTAATACCTTATGCCTCAGTGTCCCCATCTCAGTAATCTCTGACTTGTTAAACTTTTTGATATGGATAGTGTGCTTGATAGACCTAAATTTTCATTAAAACTAGTTTACTATTGAAGGTTAAATTGGACTAAGCTTGTAGACTATGCATATTATACATTTAACAGACTCCCTCCTCAAAGAGACCTCTTTCTGGCCTCTATTCTTAGCAATTAGCTGTTAGAGCAAAAATGGTAGCAAAAATATACAGGAAAGAGGATCATAAAGATGCAAGAGTCAAGGATTCCGTCCACAGGCTAGGAGCACCATGGTGACAGTTCACCAGACTCCTGGGAAAAGACTGACTTTTATATTGCCCAGCAATGACCTTTCAAACTGGTTAAGGAGTGTCCTTGGTGGGTTTCAGGGGGAATTGCATTTTGTTATGCTCAAATGGAAAAATAGGAGATTTAGCACTGAAGTTTGAGGGTGAGTGACTTAGGTAGTTCAATCTAAGAAAGTCTGTCATTTTTCAAGTCTGACTCGATATCATTTATTGTAGTAAATGATCCAGGGGCATGTATCATAAAACTTATTTATTATGCTTTGATATAAAACATTTATAAGACTTCTCTAGTCATATTTATCATCATTTAAACTAGAGCATTTATGACTTTTATTTTCTACTTAGTATTTCTTTGTCTAAGTATCAACACTACCTACAAATATTCTACCATGTGCTTTTTCCAATGTATGAAAGTTCCTTATTTTTGTGCCTGAGTAATCCCTTCTTCTATTGACAATGTCCCCAAAGTTATTGTGTCTTCTTTTTCATTCATCCAATTTCATTGTTGAGAATCAACTAACATTTACATTTAGCATTTTTGCTTATTGCAGGCTTGAATATTGGCAGCAGTTCTTTCAAGACAAAGACAAGTAACGAAATCGGTTCAGAAGCTAGTTTTTCATCTAGTGAAGGAAGTCCTTTGTCAAGGTAAAGTCATGAAAGGCATTACATTTTTGAAAGGCTGTAACAAGATGAGAAATGTCACTAGAAAATGAATAAAACTAACTATATATTATTTTGTTTTGCAACTTGATGAAGGGTTAAGTTTTGTGTTTTTGTTTATGTAAAAATAGCAGCTTAAACTTTAGTACACCTTTGAAAATATTTGCGCCAAAGCCAGGTATTGTTTTGCAGCTGTTGTTTTCTCATTTTAAGACTCAATTGACATCTCAGTGAACCACAAATTAGCGTGTACAGCTGCTCGCAGTAGGGCTACTTAGAGACCAGACAATGGAAGTTGTCAGGAGAAGGACAGATATAGAACATAAAGTCTTGAAAAAAATAAAAAGGTGCATTTCTTCTTGAGGCTGCTGAGATATAAATTAGTCATAACCAGATATTTTTGTATTCCTTTCTTTTTAAGGCTTTCCTACTAGAGTATACTGTTATCTGCCTTTTGCTTTGAAACTGAATACATTTAATTGATTGCCTAGTTTTCCTAAAAGACACAATTTATCTTTTTTTATATGTGTTAACCAAAATACTTTCAGTTCTTACTTTGTTGTTTCCCTGGTTTTTCATCAGTATGAACTACTAATCAAGCAGTAATAATCGGGTTACTATTGAAAGATCAGTAGATGAAAATGTAAAAAGCTAAAATATTTCCTTGCTTTAGCTTAAATACTTAAAGAGAAATTATAGTAAATTCAGTGGTATATTATATATATATATATATATAAAATGCCTTTTTGGGCTAAGTATCCTTTCCAATACTGTGATAGTTTGAATTTCTATTAACCTATATAATTATTTTAAAACAAAACTTCATGCTGTTTTAAATAGTCTGTTTTTAAAAAATCATTCTGAAATGTATTTTTCCAAATTAAAAGTTTTATTTCAATTTCCATGAAAATATTCAGATTTTTTCAAATGAAAATAAGAAAAATCAAGTATTTTTTAATTAAGTTCTATTCTTTGTAAAAAAACTTGACAAGTTGCATTGTTCAAATTAATACCCCAAATTTTTACATTTTTATTCATATTAATTATAAAAGTGTTCTTTCTACAGAAATAAGCTTTCATATTCTGCAATAGGGAGCTTTTTAAAAAAGAACAGCTTTCATTCATGATGATCTTGTAAATTAAAATTGAGGACCTTTCAAAGATGAAGAGACAGTAAATTCTACAAATACCATGTCAATTTTCTCATTGGAATAATCATATGATTCTTGATTTGTAAAGGTTTTTAAAGTTTTTTCATTGAATTTATATACATTGGGCAAATTAACTCTTAAACATGGTCTTCACATTTGCATTTCAGCAAATTTTTAAATCTGCTTTGAAAGCAACTGAATTTTAGAAAACAGTTTTGTGCAACTTTAGTTTCATGTCCTAGGTTGCTAAGACCTGCATTTCACACAACTAAAATCAGGTTTTGTTTTCTTTCCTTTAAGTTGAGGTGAATATATTCTTTATTGTTATTGAATATATTCTTTATTGTTATTGAATAATATTTATTCCAAACAAATGACACATATTATAACACTTTTAAACAAAAACATTGTTTGTTAAGAATAATTAGTTCTGAGGGCACGACATGAATTCTATACAGAAGACATCTGGAAATTCAGTGTTTAGGTTCTTGATTTTGTTTTTAAAGAAAGAAACATGCAGTATTATACCAGAGAGCTCGGTTTGTTGCTTATTTGTGATTGGGGCACACTGATGTTTCTTCGAGGCTTACATTTAAGGATTCCACTTATTGCAGTCACTTCTTGTGCTTTATTGCTTTTACAAGTGGTCTCGAAATCCAGTACTTGAGAATAAACATAACAGTGCAGGACTGCTGTAGTACTTTTAAAAATTCTTCTTTGCTCTATTTTGTCAGTGAGCTGATGAGTGACCTCAAAAAAGACCCTGCTGGACCTAAATAAAAAATGGCTTCCTCTGATGTCCTAGAGACAATAATTATGATGTGCCAGTTAAGCCCAAACTACAGCTGAGGGATTTTACTTTAAAGCAGAGGCTTGGGCGCAAAAATGCATTTATAGCTCTTTGTCTGGCACCTCATTATGTGTGGGCCTGATTCATTAAGTAATTGGTTTGCAGTTGTTTACATGAGTATTAAGGCTTTCTATTCAGCAGCCTTTGAGAGATACATTGTGCAAATGTTGCATGTTATGAATGCGGAATGAGGGGCAGAGGACCAGTCCTATTGGCTAAACACTGCACTCTGTTGAAAACCAAGAGAAAGAGATTGGGTGCTGCTTTGCATAGCAATGACTTTCTTAATAAGCTTTACAGATTAATACACACAAGCTATAAAAGATGCAAAGAGATACTCTTAGCACATTTATACATGCTCATTTCATTATTATGGAAGTGGAGATGGGAAGAATTGAGTTCTTTCATAGTCAGTTTTTCGGTGCAATGTCTTCAGTGCATGAGACTTAATAGAATCCGATGTTTATTGTATTATAAATCATGGGGAAGTAGGCAGATCTGCAACAGTTTATTATTAAAGATTCTTTCAATGTAAATCTTTTTCTACTATTGTATTTCCTACAGCAAAATCATTTTGTGGTTGAGTGGGGATGAAAGGCATAATGTACGAAGGAGTGAGTCTTAATAGGAAGCTGCTCTCTGAGTAAAGACCACTTGTTCTCTTTTGTTCAGAGGTGCATGCCAGAGCTTCCTCTTCTCTAACAAACATTGTCTTGTTTTACCTTCACCAGAAAATTATTTTTACTCTCCTGGATTCATTTACTCAACTGAGAACATATTTTAACAATCTGACACGTAACTTAAGTTTAATGGTTGGATAGAGATAACATTTTACCAAAAGAAAAGCATGTACTAATGTAATATAATTGCTTGGGGAAAAGGTATCATAAGTCACAACTGAATCTCCCTGGAAGAGCAAGCAGGATGCTATGTGTGTGGCATTTTATAGTCTTGTAGCAACAGAAACAGCCAGTGGAGGTCACTAGCATTCTAGCTAATGTTGCACAGTATTTCAATTCTTTCTTTTTCTTTTGATCGACTATCATTTTTCTGGATTACGTGAACATGACAGAGGACCAATAAGCCAGCATAATAAAATAGAATTTTTAGATATTTTATATCTGTTTAAAATACATGTATACATGTGCTCATCTTTTTATTTGGCTCATCAAGTCACTATTCTCTGTAAATTCCATCAGAACAACTGCTTTCTATTTGAAAACATAGATTCTATCTCTTGAATTATGACCAGTGCATAAAATCAGACCTATCTCCTTAATTAAATTAGGTCAGAAAGAAAGTTGATAATGAATACCTTTAAAAGGGGACAGTGTATCTTAGTGTAACGTACCTGGTTGGCCATCAGGGGGCACTCAGACTTTGCAAAATTAAAACTGCCTCATGGTTTTGGTTACTTAAAACTAGAAAATAATTTTCTAAAATTTGTTTCACCTTTTTTGCCCCCTTTTTGTAATGCTAGCCACAAGTGCTATTTATTCCTTTTAAATATTTTCTAGGTGATTACTAGGGAGTCAGATAATAGATAAAATCAATAAGATAATAAATAGGCATTTATTAAGTATCTTTTATGTGTCAAACATGTGGCACTTATTTTAAGACTCATAAAACTGTTTTGGATCTTACTTTTGCTCACAGCAAGGCACATTATCCAACTTTAAGAATCATTCTATGAAATCCTATCCAATATAAGTCTTGGTTAGATGTATGATAACATAGTTATAAGAGCTTTCTTCCCCCCACCCCCACCCCCCCACACCCCCGCCTGAGGCCCAGCCTACTCATAGGTCTGCAGAATGTCAGGACACAGGCTTGTCTTCATTGGTTTTCTTTCTAACCCCCTTTTCCCCATCTAAATTCCTAAACATATTTCTCTTTTGATTTTAGTTGTTGGCTGTTTTAGGTGAATTGAGGGAAGCCACATTTCACAGGAAAAAACAGAATGGTGAAATTTAGTAGGGGATTCGCTGCTATAGACTATTCTAGGTATGGAAAAGAATTCAAAGTTAAGCATCAGTAAGCATTAATTTATCACCCACAGTGTTATAGGCTCATGCTAGATATTAGGGATACAAAGAAAGGCAGAAGACAATCCCTGCTGTTCTGGAGCTCACAATCTTATGAGGGGGACCTCATATAAAAAGAAGCTAAAAAAAACAGAAGATAGGGTTGGGGGAATGGAAGTTACCTGTTTTATAGCTGGGATGGGAAATGATCCAAGGAGATGTGAGTTTCCAAGTTGATTTCATCTTCCAGAATGAGTTTCTGGGGATGATGAAGTGCAGCAAAATAGCTGGGTGCAAAATGCTGAGGAAAATTCGCTGGGTGCCATCCTTAAATGGAGGAAGATCAAGGAGGATCTCTCAGATGTCCACTTCCCATATCTCTAGCCAGGGACAGAGGATGCTGAGAAGGTGTGAGTTTCCTGTTTGATTTCATCTTGTTAAATGATTAGTGTGGAAATAATGATATTCTCTTCATATATCTACTCCATTTCAAAATGTGCTACTTTTTACTTCATAATATACCAAATTTTCTCTTTCTTTTTTAGCCCCTATAGCCTTACTTCTATTTACCTCTCACAGTGCTTGACCCATAGTAAGTGCTTAAGTAATTTCTGGAGAATTCCAAATATATTCCATCTTCTCAAGGTGTCTTTTTTTAAATTTGAAAGTACGATCCTAGTCCTTAGGCCAAACAGTACACTCCAGGGCAGTGTTTCCAGGAAAGTCTAGTACCTCTGGTATGGACTTGCCTAGCCCTTATCAGGCCTGCTTTCCTCCTATTGGTGTTCACCTGCCACCCAGCTCTTACCTGTAGCTCCAGAAAACTGTATGTAGCATGTGTAGTGTCTATGCCTCAGTAAACCATCTTAGCAGAAGGGTTAAGATAATCAACAGATTTCAAACCCACTGGGCATATGAAGACTTTTCACCCAGTGGAAAGGGTGTACAAGAACAATATTTTTGCAACAACCATGAAAGCTGTTAAAGGAAGTGCTGTGGAGAACTTAGAGCTTATTTAGATGCTAAAGAAGCCAAGGTCCTTCACCACATTTCACGCCATCACCAGTCATCCTGACTTTTGTCTTGCTACTGAACTTCCATGACTCTAGAATAGAGAGGGAGACTGACCACTGCACAACTCTACCTCACTTAAATACAATTTTTGCATGAGTCAAAAAGAAAATCACCAGTGATGTCATTTTGATCCTCTTTGAGTATGAAGAACAAAAATCAACTAATCAACTAGCTTCCAGCATCTTTTACCAGTTCCAACATCCCTACTCCCAGCTTTACAACCTTTCACCAGACTACTAAAACTAACACAGATCTCTTGTTTTCACCTCTGAGGTTTTATTCATCCTTCAATTTTCAGAATCTTCTTTATTAGTTTAACTACTTATGTATTAAGCTTATATTGAAGGGTTTTTCTCTTGATGTCTTTGGTGTTTGAGTCTTTTTCTTGATCCCTGTCATCATTCAATCCTTGGTCCGTCCCTTCTTGAAAAGTGATCATACCCTCAAGTTTAGTCCATAAGGAGCTTCAACTTCCTTACACTGGGGAAATAGGAGGTTGTTGTCATGATCTCTTGCCCTGAGTAACTTCTATGGGGACAAGATAGTTCCCATCTCTGTCAAGTGCAATGTAGACACCAGTCCTGGCACATATATTCAGCCCACCCAGTTCCTCCTTACTTTCTTCTTTTCAGTCCTGTGATTGGGTTGAATCAGCATTGACCATAGAGTTGCCTGACTTGAGTAACCTTGGAGGGACTAGGACTTTTTCAGTTAGCGTTCCAGTCTCCTTTAAGTCAGACTTGCTACAACCGCCTGTGCTAACATATTTTCAGCCCTAACAGTTTCTCACATCTGTTTTCCTTATTTTCTTAATACACCTGGGCAGAATTAGCTCATGATGCTGAGTCCCTAGACCTTAGAGTCAGACCTCAAGCACAAGTCTACATGTTTTCTTCTACTCATTGCACTAGGCCAATGATGGTGAACCTTTTAGAGACCGAGTGCCCAAACTGCACTCTCATGCCACAGGTGAGCCGCCCTCTTACCTAGACAGGAGAGGGAGGAAGCACTCCCATGGGGCTGCTGGGCAGAGAGGCAGGTGAGGGGAGAAATGTCTTCAGGTGCATATGGAGAGGGGGAGGGGAACAGCCCTCTCTGGCACAAGTGCCACAGGTTTGCCAACACAGCCCTGGGCAAATGGAAGTCATGGAGTTCTGTGTATATGTAGGGGATACAACGGTATTAATGGACAGATTCTCTAATCTAAATTTCTCCAGTATAAATTGATAAGGTTTTTACCATTAGGGTAGGGGAACCAAGTTTTGTCCCCTTCTCCTGAGGATTTTGTTATGATTATTCTTAGCTGGTACTGAATTCCTTTGTTTTGGGATTGAAAGGTTAAAGAGGGTTGCAGAAAGCAACTAATACACCATGTTGCTATCCAAGTGATCACTCTTGCCTCTACTTGCTCTCTAAACTACAGGTGTCAAACACACAACCCATAACACTCCTGAGTGTAGCCCAAGAAATTAAAATATAATTGGGAATATTTAACAAAATAAATAAAAATATAGTTAAACATAGATAATAGTACATTTTTAAACTAAGTCAATATATGGCCCATAGGGAATCTCATATATGATTTAGATGCTGCCATTTCCATTATAGTTTGATACCACTGATCTAAATCATGAATTGACAATGTAGAGCACATATGCCAACAATAGAATAATGAAATAGCTCTGAATGGTATGGTCAGAGCCTGCCCTAGACAAATTTGTTAAGTAAACAAACTTATACCTTTGTTTTCTTATTTTTTCTCACAACCCATCCTCTGAATTAAAGGGAACGTACCTTCAGGTACCTAGTCTATGTCTTCTTGCAGTCATCTGGGAGTCAACTCAGGTATTAACTGATAATTAAGATGTTAGTGATAATCTCTTATGGTGTGACCCTTCTTCCAAAGGCATTTCATTTTTAAAAGTAGTCACTTGAAAGCTGACCTTAAGGACCTCTCATTCCTAAGGCCTTCAGCAGCAAAGATTTATAGAATGAAGCATGAAAATTTTCCCATGGGATGTCTTCTATCAGACTTCTACTGGTTAACTGTATCATCAGCTTTTTTTTAAGGGGGGATATGAGAGAGGAGGTAAGATAACCCACAGATGACTATTTCCTCTCCTCATTAAGGAGAAATAGTCTGATGCAGACATGCACAAGTCAGCCTACACATATCTACAAATGAAGACTTCACTTGATACTATAAGAATAATGAGAGCCAGAAACCAATGTTATGATAGAAGGGGGGGATAGAGAGTCTATGTAGGGTGACTCTCTCCTCCAGTTCTCTCCTCAGGGCTGAATATACACTGCTGAGACTTTAAGGAGCTGTCACCCCTAAACTGGGTGACCTGAATGGTTGTGCCACCCCACAGGAGTTGGGGACGAGGCTTCTCTATAAGATGAGATATTGGGTACCCCAATATGATTCTTAATGAGGGTGGGGTTCACATAAGCCTCCCTTGAGGTCAGTCAACTTCACAGAAGGTGGTCTGGCTCCATGATGGAGGCAACCAGACCAAGCTGTGATTCCCCTCCCCCTCGTCTCTCAGGCACTCTGGAACACTATCTGACTAATGAATGGCTTTTAATATTTGCAATTTAGGGGTTGGGAAAAGGGGTGAAGGGCAGAGGGATTTGGGGGTGCCCTCTTCTCTATTTTTATGGGGTTCGTCACTCAGGTGAGAACCTTTGGGGTTCCTACTCCTAAGCATCTCCCCCTCGTCCCTTCTTCTTCTATTTCTATTTCTATCCTTTCCTATAATTGTAAGTTTGACTGGAAAGGGTCTCTCAGCAAGGCTGGGTAATGGGAGAAGGAGCCTAAGATATTGCTCCCAAAATAGAGTCCCAAAACTAACTGACTCTTTGATTGAAGTCTTGATGAGTGAGAAGCTATGGGATGCCTTTGACCAGGGAATCGGGGTATCAGTGTCCAAAGAAAGATCCTTAGGAAGC
This sequence comes from Gracilinanus agilis, assembly GCF_016433145.1. Lineage (NCBI taxonomy): Eukaryota > Metazoa > Chordata > Mammalia > Didelphimorphia > Didelphidae > Gracilinanus > Gracilinanus agilis. The sequence continues at coordinate 143,451,036 of NC_058131.1, forward strand.
CCTCAAGACTGGATCCGAGCAAAGATGTCCTCCTCTCGCCTAGTCCTCCACTAGAAGCCCTTTTCTCCTCCTTCCCCTTCCGGAGCTTTACCCAGAGTTCCCTCTGGTCATAACTATCACCAATTGTCACCAACTGTCAGCCACTCCTTCTCTGGCTCTTCCTGTCCCATCCACCTTGCACAAATCCCATTCTTACAATATCTGTCAACAATCTATGACTCCTGACTTGGATTTTGCCCTCTGTACCTCAAAGGCACATTTATTTAATGCTTTCATTGTCTAGTCATTTTATGTTACTCCCTACTCAGAACATACCAAACCAAATATTTTTTGTTCTTTTTCAAGCAACTTCTTGACTAAATAGAAATCACAAAATTCCCTCATCTGTAACCCTTTTTAGATATTCAACTCTTGTTACTCAGATCTTTTTTCTTGTTCAGTTGTTTCAGTTGTTTTTTTGTCTGCTTTGTGACCCCATTTCATTAGTTCAAATCCAGCCTCAGATATTTACTAGCTATGTGACTCCTGGGTAAGTCACTTAACCTTGTTTGCCTCAGTTTCTCATCTGTAAAATAAGCTGGAGAAGGAAATGGAAAACCACTTTAGTATATATGTCTTCTTGATTCCAAGCCTGGTGCTCTATTCTCTGACCACTGAGCTACTCCAGCTTGACTCTCTTGGCGCTTTTTGTTCATATCAGTGCTATTTGCTCACATGATTAAGTTTTTGCAGGGGCAAACACACTTTCTTTCTGATTTCAACTACATTTGGCAGAATGACATCTGAAGTTCTTAAAGCATCTTTTGTTGCTCACAGATACTCAGAGTTCAATCAGATCTTAGTGTCCACCTACTCATTTCATACCTGAACAAGAATCCCTGCTACAGCATACCCAACAAGTGATTGTCCAGTGCTTGTTCAATGAACTCTAGTGAAGGGAAATGTGCTACCCCCTGAGGCTGCCCATTTCACTTTGAAATGTTCTGTTATTGAGAAATCTTACATTAAGCTCGAATTTACCTCTTTTCTCTGCCTGCCAGTTCTCAGTCATGCTATCTGGACCAAAGCAGAATAAATCTAATCTCTGTTCTACATGACAGCCCTTTACATTCTTCGGTACTTTAGCTCTCATTTCCTCCTTTGAGCCTTCTCCAGAATAACATCCCCAGTTCTGTCAATGTATCCTCCTGATCTTGAGGTTCTTCACTATCTTGGTTTCCCTCGGAGTGGTCTCTAAGTTATTAGGGTCTTTAAAATATTGTGCCAGAAACTAAACACAGTATTCCAGGTATGATCTGTTCAAATAATGGGTCTCACATCTTTAGCTGTCTGAATATGTTGCCTTTCTTTGGATCCCTAGTGCTTAGAAGGATGCCTGACACATAGTAGACTTCTTGACTTACTGGTTGATTATTTGACCTTTTTTGCCTCTACTTATTGCCTATCCAAAGAATGAAAGCATTTTTCCATGGATATTTTCCACTGGAAAGATTATAGTGCTTTTTTTTTAATTATAAAGTTACATTCATGCATGTTTCATGATTTCTGAACTAATAAAGTTTAATGCATTAATTATTAATAGTTTTCCATCTCAGTATAGTTAACAGGAGGTATTCCTGGCTATAAAAGTTAAGGAAAGTAATTGTTTTTATTTTACTAACCAATATAAAGTGGACATTTGTCATGCATTACTTATGCCATATTTTTTTAAGATGATGTCCAACAGTGTTCATTAAGACAAGTAATAATTACAAAGTTTAGACTTTAGGGTGACAAGAACTTTTTTCTCATTATCTTATTTAACTCTTAGTTAAATAGTATAAATATTCTTATCCCCATTTTATAGACAGAGTTAGTAGTTCAAGTTTACTCAGCTAAATTCCTGGAAGAGTTATTCTGGTTTCAAGTCCATTCTGCCTCTAGTATACTTACCTGTTATCATAAGATTATATCAACTTGGACTATTCATGGTTGAACAGAATGAGAATAAACTTTGCCAAGTCTTTCATCAACCAGGAGAAAAAATGTCTTTTGTTCAGTTGCCAGATAAGCATAAATACTAAGTAAAAATATATCATGATTATATCAAGCATGAAATAGTATCATGTTCACTTAATTATTTACCTTTGGATTTAGGTTATGTTATGTTTGGGTTTTTTTTTTGCCCCAAATGATTAATTTTGAAGAGATTCTCACTTTTATTCTAGATATGTAATTAATCTTGAACCTGTTATCTCAGTGTCAAATAGTTAACTGTGAAACTTGCTTAGGAAGAAACATGATTGCTATAGTGTAATTATGTTTCAACAATGCTTTCCAAGATAGATACATTGCTTTCAAGCTTCATAAAGGATTAGCCAGTCTGATTCTAGCCATATTTTATAGTGCAGTCACCACATTCCTTGAACTAAAACTTTTTTTTATTTACTCTGTATGTTCACAAGTTTTTTTTTTCTTTTTTAAAGAAAAATTTACTTCAGTAATTGAACAAGTTTGCAATTTCTATCACTCAGAGGAAAGCTTTCTGATTCTGTTGCTTCCTCATTCCTTCAATAAAAGTCCCAAACTTTCTACTGTTAGTGAAACCCTTCACTTTGAGCCAAACTTCAGCTGATTGCTAAAGTAAAAATGACTTTGATATGTTTTCTTCCAGTGTTAACCAAATAACATAAGAGGAAGGAAAGAGGGAGGATGACAAGCAGGCAGAGAGGGGAAGGGTATGCAGGCAAGACCTGTGAAACAAGAGAGCTCCTTTGACCTACAAACTACCACCAGCATTCTGAGTGAAATGCATAAGGGAATTCTCTAAGAATCACAGTTGTTTTCCTCTCCAGACAACCTCTCATATGAGACTAATGGGAGAGAAGGGTGAAGATTACAGAACAAAATGTGGCCGGTCACACCCTCAGTTTGTATGGAATTGAAAAGGATAGAGAACACTCTCATTCCCTTTTGGAAATTCCACTGCAGGAAAAAAAAATACAGACAAGACTATCCAAGAGGAATCCTTTCCTCCAGATTCTCTCCCCAACTTGTTCAAGGGACTCAATGTTGCAGTTACTATATATTTTTTAACCAAGGGTTGGGATATGCAGTCTCATGAATTTAATTGTTTTTCTAATTAGAATATGAGGAAGAATATTTTAAATTAGCACTACCCTTGAAAATTCTATAAACATTATCATTGTGGACATGGGATAATCCCTAATGTGGGGAGCAAATAAAGAGAAAGGAATGCAGAACAAATACATAAATAGAGAAAGGGATGAAGGAGGATAGAGCCTGAGGGATATTGAGTGGAAATGCTAGGTTTATGGGGATTAGGAGGAAGTGCAGGAACACTATTGGGACAACAAAGGGGGAAATGGAAATTGTTGAAAAACTCAGGCAGCATATTCAACTTCACTTTCTGATTTTTGTCCCTGAGGATACAAGAGTACTAACAAGGCCAGGATGAGAAGTTCTGGCTCGTCCTACTTATTTTCAAACTTCTGGGATTGCAGGGCAAATTTCAAGGCTTGTTAGAGACTTAGGAAGATTAGATATTCCAGCACTACTGCCCATCTTGATGTCTGTGCCAACCACAGGATGCCATGGCTATTTGCCCCTCCTGGTCCTCGTGCTTATAATCAGCTTCGACTACTGTAAGAACTGGACTTGAAAGCAGGCAGGCCAGTGCCTTCTGGAGCCCAGATCCCCACTTACCTCTGGAGCCCAGATCCCCACTTACCGCTGGAGCTGCATCTAACTCAGCAACGGGAGGCCTACAAAATCAGCAGTGCACGTCTGCATGCCTTGGGTACTGACTCATCCAATGTCACAAGTTTTCTTTCTTGAAAAAGTCTTGAATTGCTTCAGAGAACCATAAAGGATCCATAGATTGAAAACATTTTGAAAAATGCTATGTCTTAAGTGGGTTAGTTGTATGCTTGGGGGGAAAAGCTGCATAATAAATGCAAGTCCCATTATGGAATATCTTCCTATTGACTTCCAAATTAATTTCAGAAATGTTTCCCTAAAAAATAATGTTGATTCTAGCATGAATTTTGAATCCCTTTTATGACTGACTTGGTAGACAAGATGAAGGGGTAGAAAGAGCTGGAGCTGGTGCTGAAACATCAGGGTCCATAAGCTCAGTTCTGCTGCTGTTAGCTGTGTGGCCCAGGGAAAAAACCCAACCTCTCTGAGCATTCTCCTCATTTCTAAAGGAAGGAGAGTACTTTCACTGCCTACCTCTCACAGTGGAATGAGAAAGTGCTTTGTAAACTGCTAGAGACCATGTGTATGTGAATTAGATGTGTATTATTAGAATTGTTTGCACAATTGCATCAAATGCTATCTACTTCTGAGAGCTTAGAATGTAATAGGGGATATCAGTGCTTATTAGAATGAATTTGTATTTTAATATTTGTGTTGGTTCTGACTTGGCCCTCGGATTCTTCCATCAGTTATGTGACTCATTTGACAATTTAAGAGTTTTTTTTACAATTTTGCTGGTCAAGATAGCTATAAGAAGAAACTCTAGTGCAGTTATTCATTAAATATGCTAAAACAAAATCATGAATAACAAACTGTCCATTTATTCAACAAATATTTACTGAAGACTCACTACATTGATGAATCTTATTTTTTTCTGGTTGGTAAATAGAAAAGAGTATTTTAAATTAAGAGGAGGTATACCCCTGCCTATTGGCAGGTCCAATTCTTTTGAAAATGAGATTGAGCTTTGCTTCTGGGTTTTTTTTTAATGATTTATTGAATGATCTTTAGGAAGAAACCTCCTTCCTTACAATGCCTTATACCAAATCCATCCTAGGGTCACAGATTACTAATCTTATTTAACTAAAAATTAGAAAGATTCATTGACTATCCTAATGCCTATCAGAAGCAGGAATTGAACTTAGGTCCCTAGAACCAAGGCTCTTCCCCACTATACCACACTGTCTCATTGCTGCTTCCCTACAGAGCCATGCATCATAATGGTTTTTTTATAGCATTGATTCGTGCTATTTCCTCCAAATGGAAAATGCTCTTTCTACTCCATTTCTACCTTTGGAAATTCCAGCTATTCTTCCTACAGGTAGATGTTCCTCTCTCCTTGAGCCCTCACTTACCTGAGCAGAAGTTTTCCCTCCCTCCTCTGAACTTCTCTAGCACTTGTCTGTCTTACTCATGTGACATTTGTCACCTTCTGCCTCACATTATTTTTATTATGCATGAGTTTTTTCTGTAACTAATTAGATGGGAAGCCTCTGAAGGGTAACTTCCCCACCCCTCCAGAATCTAGCCCAGGTCTTCTTACAGAGCAGCCGTGCAATCAATATTTGTCCAGTGAATTATTGAATAACACTGTGCCCTTACCAAAATCAGTCCTGGTTTTTATGTTGAGTTGGCATGCTGTCATTTTAAACGTTATATCTGTCCTGTCACTTGTGATTTTATTGTATGAGCAATGTCATTTACTGTCAGCTATCTGTGTCAGCACCACCCCAAATGTTCACTGTAGTTCATGTTTCTCCTGGTTGGAATGCTACATAATATAGCAGTTGTAGATCAGATGTCTTCAAATGACGATTAGTGGTGAATTAAAAGACCTACTACTTGATCATGGAAAATGAAGAGGTAAACAATGGCCTAAAAAGTGAGCTCTGGTGAACAGCAGACATAAGCATTGTTCATTTGCCAGGGAGCCTGATGGATTTTCTTCTCCCAACATATCTACAATATTTAATGTTGACCCTTATGTAGGCCAAGGCAGACAGTTAATTCATAACTAATTATTTGCTAGAGAAATTTATGTTTAAATGTTTTTAAAATCAACTGCATTGCAGAAATATATCTAAGATCCAGTGAGGTGAGTACCCTCTTTTATTGATTTCAGTCTGCTTGCAAAGCAACAGAATCCATTTTAAGGAAATAGTTGAGAAGCCTAACAGTGTATAAATTATTTGGCAAAAATCTAAATAGAGAAACCAAAAGGTCAAACAGCGCACACATACAGTTACTCTTTATTTTGAGACTTTCACAATAATTATAGTCAGTCTTATAAAATTAAACAGTGCTTTATAAAAAAGAGGGGACTTTTAGTTATTAAAAGTGGAAAACCTTCAAAAAGTGATATGAAGAAAACAAGTACCAATTTTATTTGTAAATACTTTGTACCTTAGTAAATTCATTTACACAAGTAAAGTTATAAAACATTTTCCCCAAAGCATTATATATTGAACTTTAGACATGAAACATTTTGATAAATAGAAACTTCTGCTAAGATTTCCATAATGTTATTTTTCCATTAATTTTAAATCAGGCTTTTTTTTTTCTAAACCCTTACCTTCCATCTTGGAGTCAATATTGTGTATTGGCTCCAAGGCAGAAGAGTGGTAAGGGCTAGGCATTGGGGATCAAGTGACTTGCCCAGGGTCACACAGCTGGGAAATGTCTGATGTCAGATTTGAACCTAGGACCTCCCATCTCTGGGTCTGGCTCTCAATCCACTGAGCCAACTCGCTGCCCTCTTAAGTCAGGCTTTTTTAATTAAGTTAAGTTTATGGATTCCTGAAAATCTTTTGTTAAACTCAATCCTGTTTTCAATGCAATGAGTATTTCCAACTTATATATTCTATTTTTATTCTAATATTGAATGGTCCTATCAGATATTTCATACTCCATCTTTACAGCTGAATTGAGATGAAGATTTGTATTTTTCTACTTATGACAGGATTGTTAAAGTGACAATTAATTCTCCTTCATCACTGCCCCCTGTGTCTTTATTTCATAACAGCCACACAATATACAAGCAGCACACAAAGGATCAAAATGATTGTAGCTTGTTTGATAGATTCAAAAGGATCTGTGATACTCTAGACACAAGAGCAGTTGTTTAACCAAGAATAGAATAGCAACTACACATGTATCAAGGTAGATGAAAGACCCTAAAGACAGATTTATTAAGAGGCAATGTATATACTTTGGGAACCTATCCACCAAAGGTATCAGACATATTAGACTCTTCTAACTAGAGTGGAAATGTGAAAGTTTTGCTTTTCTATTTGGGAAAAGGTCAACAGATTTAAAGTGTATGTGCTAATCAATGAATAGTACATTTTTAATTTTCTTATGGAAAAAAAAGCGTTAAATATACCCTGGCTTCTCTTTCATGAATATTTTAATCTCTAAATTTTTGGTTTTCATTTGTTCAATACTTATAAAAATACTTTGTTTTATAGGGATGAAAGCAAGAGGAAAATAACAACCAATTTAAAATCAAAAGGTAAGCACAAAATATGTGTGAAGGACACATTTTCATTTTGCCTTTTTAACCAATTACACTCCCTAAAAACTGTTTCATCTATTGTAATATGTATGTGTATATATGTATAATCATATACATATATATGTTAGACATAAGTTAAACAAATATAAACCAGGTTTCTAGTTTAAAATGAAGTGTTTAAGACTTTAAGATAAATGAATCTTTTGTAGTATAAACATCCTAAATTCTGTAGGTTTCAGGAATTCTAGGTGGCAAAAATTGGCATGTTTTAAATACATCGACCTTCTGGCAGTGTTTCCTAATCTAAACTATTCTATAGAGCAGTTGGCGAGGTATTGGTACATGTGCTTAGCAGGCAGGGGAGCTGCTCCATTCTCCCCCCTCCTAGTGCCTGAGGACATTTTTTGCATGCCCCACCCCTCTGTCCAGGTGTCCAGAAGAAGCACTTTCTTTCTCCACTCTTTGGGGTAATGGGGGTTGGGGGGTGGCTCACAGGTGGCTTGAAGTTGCAGTTTGGGCACCCAGACTTGAAAACCTTCACCAACACTGCTATAGACTGTTAAAATCAGATAGGTTTTCAACCAAGAATTTCAGATACAGCCTCATTAAAGCAGATTATAAGGCTCAAAAGTTAGGAACCAAACAGATAGGAAAAGAGAAGAATGAACCAGGTCCAGGGAAAAGGAATTGTTTTTTTGTTTTTTTTTTAGTTTTTGTTTTTAATTTATGAGCTTTGAGAAATAAGTAACAAAATGTTTGCAGCCTGGGAAAAATCTGCCATAAACCAATGAGTAGGAATCTGTTTTAGAAGGTATATGATCGAATGCCATTTAGTTAAGCAAATATGAAATTCTATAAGATCTGGAATGAATTTAGTAAAAGTTTAGGTAATTGTTTAGAAATAGCATAATATGATACTTCCGGGAATATGGTGGTGTAGACTGAGCGAATCTTAAAACCTCCGCACCCTTACACACCAAGATAGAAAACAATGTGCTTCCAGAAGAAAGAGAACCAAATCTAATAAAGGGACAGAGCAGGGGGAACCCTATTGCAGCATAACTAAAGAGGTACACCAAGAAAAAGGCTTCAGTTCTTGAGGGTCTGAGGATGTAGATGGGGAATCCCAGGATCCCAGGACGCCTCTGCCACGTGCTGTGTGGAGTCTCCAGAGGCCTGGGAAATCTCAGGGCCGGTGGGTGCACCAGTCGGGAGAGAGGGCCTTGCTGGACTCAAGGAGTCAAACACAGACACTGGAGAGGTGACTGGAGGAGAAAACCAGAGAAACACAGCAAAAACACCCAGAAGATGGTGGCTTAGAGAGAGCCAAACCCCAGACTGCAGACAGCTTGGCTTCCTCATACCAAGATAGAGAATGCAGGGCTTCAAGAGGAAAGAAAACCGGATCAAACACAGAGGACAACTCAGGGGAACCCTACTGCAGGAGAGCTCAGTTCAGCGAAAACACTTCTTGTCACCCCACTTTTTTTTTTTGGTCTGTTTGTTTTTCCCTCCCCTGGAGCTTTTAGCCTCAGGGCAGATAAAGCAGTAAGATTAATCCAATCCAATAGAGGATTAATCCCAACAATTGAACAGACAAGAAGTCTTCAGAGAGCAGAGAAAGTAACTACAAACCTCCATTTCCAGCTGGATCTTTCATCAAAGATCATTAAATAGATCTGCTCAAACTAGCAGAACAAGGAAGGGAAAAACCATGAGTAAGCAACAGAAAAAGAGAAAAGAAATGACAATTGACAGCTTCTTTCAAGGAAGTGAAAAGAGAGCAAATAAAATAGAAATAGAAGAAGAGGAAGTAGTTCCAGCGAACTGGACACAGGCTTTAGAAGATTCAAAATTCAATTAACTCAAGAATTTAAAACTCAACTAACTTGGGGCAGCTGGGTAGCTCAGTGGATTGAGAGCCAGACCTAGAGACGAAAGGTCCTAGGTTCAAATCTGGCCTGGAAAAATGGAAATCAACAGGATCCACAGATCACCTCCTACATTTAATCCACAACTGACAACTTCCAGGAATATTATAACCAAATTCAAAAACTACCAGACAAAGGTAAAAATATTACAAGCTGCTAAAAAGAAGTCATTCAGATATCAGGGAACCATAGTTAGGCTAACACAGGATCTGGCTGCATCTACAATGAAGGACCGGAAGGCATGGAACACAATATTCCAGAAAGCAAGAGAACTGGGTCTACAACCAAGAATCAACTATCCAGCAATACTAACTATATTATTTCAGGGGAAAGTATGGTCATTCAATAAAATTGAGGACTTCCAAACATTTATCAAGAAAAAACCGGACTTAAACAGAGAGTTTGCTGTCCAAACACAGAATTCAAGAGAATCAACATAAGGTAATTAAGAGAATGGGGGGAGGAGAAAAAAATTATTTTCTTTAAGGGACACAACAAGTTCAATCAATTTATATCCAAAGAAGAAAAGAAGGTATTGGCAAATATTAAAAATTATTATTACCAACAAGGTAACTAGAAGAAGTTTACATAGAGGGAACAGGGACAAACTGTATAGGATGAAATGTCAAGAGATACATAAATATATATGTATGTATGTAGGTATAAATATATACAAAACTGTGGGGGAAGAAGATAATAAGAAAAATAGGAAGACAAACCAAAAGGAATAAATTTATATTCCATAAAGAAGTGCGTGGGATCAACAGGGAAAAATAACAATACACTGTAAGGGTAAAGAGGTTAGAGAGAGGAAATATTCAATACTTAAGTGCATTGAAATCAACTTAGAGAAGAACAATCAGATCCATAGGGGCAGAAAATTGATTCACACCCTATAGAGAAGTAGAAGGGTAACAAACAGACTGGTGGGGAGGGAAGCAATACTGGAGAGGGAGAGGGCTTGGAGGAAGTGCGGCATGGCCTTAAAGAACAATAAGAGGGGAATAAGGAGGGAGGGGGAGAAAGGGAAGTACAACAAGGGAGGGGATTATAGGAACTGATTAAAAACAAAACACAGGTATAGAAGGAAACAGTGAAAGAAGAAAGGACAGTACTAGGAGAGTGAATCAAAATGTCTGGGAATGCACAGTTGATAATTATAACTCTGAATGTAAATGATATGAACTCACCCATAAAACGGAAGCAAATAGCAGAGTGGATTAGAAACCAAAACCCAAACATATGTTGTCTACAAGAAACACACAAGAGACAGACAGAGAGACATAGAGTGAAAATGAGAGGATGGAGCAAAATCTTTTGGGCTTCAAATGAGAAAAAGAAGGCAGGGGTGGCTATCATGATCTCTGACAGAGCCAAAGTAAAAATAGATGAGGTTAAAAGAGGTAGGGGAGGTACCTACATCCCTAATAAAAGGCAGTATAAACAATGAAGAAATATCAGTACTCAATATGTATGCACCAAACGGCATAGCTTCCAGATTTCTAAAGGAGAAGCTAGTGAAGCTCAAGAAGGAAATAGATAGCAAAACCATACTAGTTGGTGACCTCAACCTTCCCCTATCAGATCTAAATAAATCAAACCAAAAAATAAATAATAAAGAGATAAGAGAGGTGAATTAGAGTTAATAGATATATAGAGAAAAATAGAGACAAAAAGGAATACACCTTTTTTCAGCAGCACATGAAACATTCACAAATATAGACCATGTAATAGGGCACAGAAACATGGCAAACAAATGCAAAAAAGCAGAAATAATAAGTATAACCTTCTCAGATCATAATGCAATAAAAATAGCTATTAGTAAGAATACATGGAGAGGTAAACCAAAAACTAAATGGAAATTAAATAATATGATTCTCCAAAATAATTTAGTGAAAGAACAAATCACAGAAGCAATTAGTAATTTCATTGAAGACAATGAAAATGATGAGACATCTTACCCAAACCTATGGGATGCAGCCAAAGCAGTTCTAAGGGGAAAATTTATATCACTGAGTGCATATATTAACAAATGAGGGAGGGCAGAGATTAGTGAATTGGGCATGCAACTTAAAAAACTAGAAAATGAACAAATTAAAAATCCTCAGATGAAAACTAAATTAGAAATACTAAAAATCAAAGGAGAAATTAATAAAATTGAAAGTAAAAGAACTAAATAAGACTAGAAGCTGGCATTTTGAAAAAACAGATAAAATAGACAAAAGTACTGGTTAATCTAATTAAAAAAAAGGAAAGATGAAAACCATATTAATAGTATCAAAGATGAAAAGGGAGACCTCATCTCTAATGAAGAGGAAATTAAGGCAATCATTAAAAATTATTTTGCCCAATTATATGGCAATAAATTTAGCAATCTAGATGATATGGATGAATATTTGCAAAAATATAAATTGCCTAGATTAACAGTAGAAGAAATAGAATACTTAAATAATCCAATATCAGAAAAAGAAATTGAACAGGCAATTGAAGAACTCCCTAAGAAAATTTCACCAGGGACTGATAGATTCGCAAGTGAATTCTATCAAACATTCAAAGAACAATTAATCCCAATATTATACAAATTATTTGATATAATAAGCAAAGAATGAGTCTTACCAAACTTCTTTTATGATACAAATATGGTCCTGATTCCAAAGCCAGGTAGAGCAAAAACAGAGAAAGAAAATTACAGACTAATCTCCTTAATGAACAAAGATGCAAAAATCTTAACTAGAATACTAGCAAAAAGACTCCAGCAAGTGATCAAGAGGGTTATTCATCATGATCAGGTGGGATTTATACCAGGAATGCAAGGATGGTTCAACATTAGGAAAACCATCCATATAATTGACCATATCAACAAGCAAACCAACAAAAACCACATGGTTATCTCAATAGATGCTGAAAAAGCCTTTGACAAAATACAACACCAATTCCTATTGAAAACACTAGAAAGTATAGGAATAGAAGGTCCTTTCCTAAAAATAATAAACAGTATATACCTTAAGCCATCAACAAGCATAATATGCAATGGGGATAAATTAGAAGCCTTTCCAATAAGATCAGATGTGAAACAAGGATGCCCATTATCACCTCTACTATTTAACATTGCACTAGAAACAGTAACAGTAGCAATTAGAGAAGAAAAAGAAATTGAATGTATTAAAATAGGTAATGAGGAGAGTAAGCTATCACTCTTTGCAGATGATATGATGGTCTATTTTAAAAATCCTAGAGAATCAACTAAAAAGCTAGTAGAAATAATCAACAACTTTAGCAAAGTTTCAGGATACAAAATAAATGCACATAAATCATCAGTATTTCTATATATTTCCAACACATCACAGTAGCAAGAATTAGGAAGCGAAACACCATTTAAAATCACCCTAGACAATATAAAATACTTAGGAATCTATGTACCAAAACAAACACAGGAATTATACAAACATAACTACAAAACACTTTCCAAACAATTAAAACTAGATCTAAACAATTGGAAAAACATTGAGTGCTCATGGGTAAGACGAGCTAACATAATAAAAATGAACATTCTTCCCAAATTAATTTACTTATTTAGTGCCAAACCTATCAAACTACCAAAAACCTTTTTTACTGCATTAGAAAAAAAATATGACAAAGTTTATTTGGAAGAACAAAAGATCAAGAATATCAAGGGAAATAATGAAAAAAAACGTGAAGGAAGGTGGCTTAGCAGTACCATATATTAAGATATACTATAAAGCATCAGTCATCAAAACAATATGGTACTGGCTAAGAGATAGAAGGGAGGATCAGTGGAATAGACTTGGGGTAAGTGATGTCAGCAAAACAGTGTATGATAAACCCAAAGAGCCCAACTTTTGGGACAAAAATCCACTATTTGATAAAAACTTCTGGGAAAATTGGAAAACAATATGGGAGAGATTAGGTTTAGATCAACATCTCACACCCTACACCAAGATAAATTCTGAATGGGTAAAAGACTTGAATATAAAGAAGGAAACTGTAAGTAAATTAGATGAATACAGAATAGTATACTTGTCAGATCTCTGGGAAAGGAAAGATTTTAAAACCAAGCAAGAGTTAGAGAAAATTACAAAATGTGAAATAAATAATTTTGATTATATTAAATTAAAAAGGTCTTGTACAAATAAAAACAATGCAACCAAAATCAGAAGGGAAACAACAAACTGGGGAAAAAAATAACAAAAAATTCTGATAGAGGTCTAATGACTCAAATATACAAGGAACTAAATCAATTGTATAAAAAAATCAAGTCATTCCCCAATTGATAAATGAGCAAGGGACATGAATAGGCAATTTTCAGATAAAGAAATCAAAAGTATCAATAAGCACATGAGAAAGTGTTCTAAATCTCTAATAAGAGAAATGCAAATGAAAACTACTCTGAGGTACCACCTCACACCTAGCAGTTTGGCTAAAATGATAGCAGGGGAGAGTAATGAATGCTGGAGGGGATGTGGCAAAATTGGGACATTCAATGCACTGCTGGTGGAGTTGTGAACTGATCCAACCATTCTGAATGGCAATTTGGAACTATGCCCAAAGAGCAATAAAAGAATGCCTGCCCTTTGATCCAGCCATACCATTGCTGGGATTGTACCCCAAAGAGATCATAGATAAACAGACTTGCACAAAAATATTTATAGCTGTGCTCTTTGTGGTAGCAAAAAACTGGAAGGCAAGGGTATGCCTTTCAATTGGGGAAAGGCTGAACAAATTGTGGTATATGTTGGTGATGGAATACTATTGTGCTCAAAGGAATAATAAACTGGAGGAATTCCATGTGAACTGGAAAGACCTCCAGGAATTGATGCAGGGTGAGAGGAGCAAAGCCAGAAGAACACTGTACACAGAGGCTGATATACTGTGGTAAAATTGAATGAAATGAACCTCTGTACCAGCAGAAAGCAATGACCCAGGACAATTCTGAGGGACTTATGGAAAAGAACACTACCCACATTCAGAGGAAGAACTGCAGGAGTGGAAACACAGAAGAAAAACAACTGCTTGAACACATGGGTTGATGAAGACATGATTGGGGGTGTAGACCTGAAAAGACCACACTAATGTAACTGTCAATAGTATGTAAATAAGTCTTGACTGACCACACATGTTAAAACCAGTAGAAATGCAAGTTAACTATGGGGGGTGGGGTGGGGGTTTTGAGGGTGGGAAGGGTAAAGTAAAAATATGAATTATGTAACCATGGAAAATTTTTCTAATTTAAAAAAGAAATATATAAATAAAAAAAGAAATAGCATAATATATTTTAAAAAATCTTTGAATAATATTTCCCCTGAGAAAACTTAACCTTGCCTCTCATTCCATTAACATGATTAGTACTAAATTCATCAAAAAAAAGCAGAGAAAAGTATAAGAAATGAGTCGTGAGTGAGGGGTGAATACAGAGTGTCCTAAATGAGAGTTTCTGGAGCTTAAGGGTGACTTGTGAACTCCTTTCATCTTCACGTAGCTCATGAGTACCAGTAACCTTTAACTTCTACCAAAAAGAGTCTACAATTCCATATTAGTTTAAATTCAATTCAACAAGCATTTTTGTTAAACACCTACTATGACTCAGAGACTGTGAGATATGTTAGGAATGTGACAACAAAGTGAAAAACAGCTCTGCTCTCAAATGGCTTCCATTCTAATGGGAGAAATAACATATTCAGATAACAGGTAAGTGTACAAAAATATAAAATCAATCATCTCCACTGTGGTAAAAAAAAAAAACCCACAACCTAAAATCATATGCCATTCTGAATTTCCCTGGTATAGAATTCATTGAAATTTCTGGGAATAAAAGGTTGAATCTAAAGACACTAGAACCTTAAATTATTATTGTTTGTACCTACTGTGATATATTTGTTTTTTATTTGTTTGCTTGCTTTTTTGTAAAAATTTAGCTTTGGTCTTAGAATTGATACTGATTATCAGTTCCAAGGTAGAAGAGCAACAGAAGGCTGGACATTTAGGGTTAAGTGACTTGGCCAAGGTCACACCTAGGAAGTGCCTGAGTCCAGATTTGAAACCAGGACCTCCCATCTCCAGGCCTGATTCTCTAGTCACTTAGCCACCTAGCTATCCCTACTGTGCTATATTTGATAACCATCTATTTTGTAGATTAAGATGAAATATTATTAAGTAGTTGTCTGTTTTTTTGTCTTAGCTTTTTGGGGTGAATCTGATGATAGCAACTCTGAAATTGAAGCTGCTTTACGTCCTAGAAATCACAACACCTCTATCGATGATTTTGATGACTTCTACGACTAACAAGTAATACTGCTTGGGAATGAAAAAAAAAAAGATTTTAAATAAAATAAAGTTTCAAATTGGAATATGCTTTGTGTATAGCTGAAACTTTTTTTATACATCCTTTTATGTTATCTCCTCTTCAGATGTGAAAACACAGTATTACATAGATTTTTAAATAATCAGCATCTTACAATCCGTGGAATAAGTATAGGTTAATATTCCAGACTAAGTTCAGTCCCTGTCTGGAAAACATTTCCATTGAGAAAAAGTGAAGTGGGAGGGGGGAAGGGAACAGTGTTTTGAAAGATCCTACTATGCATTTCCCAATCTTAGCTCAGTAACAATTTCTTAGATGACTTAAGTATAGTCTTGTATAGCATCTGACATATTTTTGGGTGACTTTTCCATGTTTCTTCTAGCTTTATGACTTTTAAAAATTTTATAAAATCAGTCAATAATCAATCAAAAACATTTATTAAGCTCCTACTCTGTGCTAAGCACTGGAAATACAAAAAGAGGCAAAAAAAGTAATCCTTGCCATCAAGGAGTTTATAATCTAATGGGAGAGACAATGTGTAAGCAAATATATACAAAGCAAGTTATATACAGGATAAATAAGAAATAATTAAAAGAGGAAAGATACTAAACTTAAGAAAGATTAGAAAAATCTTCCTTTAAAAGATGAGATTTTAATTTGGAGTTAAAAGAAGCCAGGAAAGTTAGTTGTCAGAGGGAAGGAGGGAGAATATTCAAGGTGTGAGGAAGTCAGAGAAAATGCCTGAGTTTAAGGGGGGAGAAGGGGTTATATCACTTGTGGGGGGCATAGAGGGGGTGTTAATAGATGGTTACAAATAAAGGCATCTTAAATACCATTGTCATTGTAAAGCTCATTCTTATGAGACTCCCTAACAATGATGGGCCATATACAATAATCATTTATGGTAATCCAATAATCTGGGAACACTGAAGACTGTAATCTCTTTACTGCTTTGGATTATTCTTTCAAAACATGCAAAGTAATAACACTTCCATTCATACTAGCCAGCCTCAGTAGAAGTAGGTCTGTCCTCAGTAGAAATGGGAGTGAAGCCCAACCTTCTCTCCTAAACATAGTTAGGTATCTGGGGACAGGTGTACGGGAGGTGAAAATTGACTTCTGTATTTTAGCCTTCTCTACTCTAAGCAAACAATAAAAACACAGAGGAGATTATCTTTTGAGATAGAATTCACAAAATAAAGTCTTCAATATGGTTTTATAAGGATTATTCAAGTTTAAATACATAAAATGTTTTCATTCATGGAGAGAAACCAACAACTTTATATTATTAGACAATCTTGGAAAATGTGCAGATATATTTTAATTATGATTCCATACATTTGGCACCTTATAATTTAAAAAAACACTTTCACGTGTAGTTTCTCATCTGATCTTCACAATAGCCTCCCAAGCAGGGTGGATGGGGTTGTTATGATTATCCCTATTTTATAAATATGGGAAATTGTTCATACTTAGAGAGTTTAAGGAGCAGGCCCGGGATCACACAAATAATCTTTAAATTTGAGAAAGTTAAAAAATCACAATTAAAACATGACAAATGACCAAAAAAAAACAAAACATTGAAAATGGCAAATGGTAGAGGGAACTCGGGGGTTTCTGAATTCTACGCCTGCCCTGGTTTTGCATTAACATTAGTGCCAGGAAGATTAGAGAACAGAAAACAGAGGCTTGACAGACTTATAAGGACAACTATTTGCTAATGACATAATTAATTTAGAAAACTCCAGTGAAGCATCAAGGAAACTCATTGAGACAATATCTTAAGTAAAGTAGCAACATACCCATTAATATTAAGTAAGTAGCAACCAAACCCATTAACGTTTTAATATAAATTGACAAAATTGAGGAAGGAAAAAATTGGGGGAAAGGGAATATGATAGCCACAACTCTCACCACCTCCCCACCCAAAACCTGGCCTCTGTTGTCAAAGAGTCACCAACAGGAAGAAATTTGGCTTCTCACTGAATAATAGAAAGGCATAATTTCAACTGACCCCTAATCCCTGTGAGAATTCTCCATGTTCTGAGAGCTTTGTTGGGACCAGAAAGTGACTCGGGTTGATTTTCTTAGAAAAACAAATGTTTAATTTGGGGGAGTCCAGAGGGGAGAGAGGTTTTCCTTTCCCACCTCCTAGTCACAGATGATGTGTTGCCATATTAACAAGGTGTCAACACATAGTGTAAGAGGGAAAATTTAGGTATTTTATAGATACATATTTAAAACGTGGCCTCCAGGAATCAACAGTTTTGATTGATTCCGTAATTAAATCAGACCCAAGTCAGCATCGGGTTGAGGCAATTTTATTTACAATCAGGAAGGTAAAAGTATAGGAATAAAGAGAAAGGGAGAGGCTAGTCCAGGCCTGGTCAGGCCTGGATGAGAGAGAAGGTTAAAAAACTAAATAAATGAAACTGCAAGCCACAAGGCCCAGCAACCCTGCTTAAGGCAGAGTTTGGAAGTGGCCTAGGTAGGCCAAGGAAGTCAGCCTAACTTACCCAGGTGACAATACAGAGTAGAAGTGGTCTGAGGTCTCAAGGGAGGTCCGTCAGCACCAAGTTCAGGGTGGGAACTGCCTTCACAGGAAGTAACCAACATACTTAAAGAGATGTGTCTTTTGTCACTTCCTGGGGGTCCACCTCTAATTCAAGTGGACAAATGGCAGTCTCTACATTGATTTGGACTGCCCAAAGGGCAGTCCCTTGTTCTTGATTTGTTACTTATTATCACGTGTGGGTAACTCATCTCCCCTCCCCACTAAGGAAGGTGAGGAATTACATCATTTCAACGGCTAGGATGAGTAGATTTTTTACTATGAATGGCTAGAGTTAATTCTATTTACACAATGGTCATCCTCCTATATCTATGAAAAAGACTACTAAAGAGATTTCTCTCTGCTATGGCATCTAGCAGCAAATCTACTCGTACAAAATCAGATTTCCCCATCAACCATTGGAAAGTCAGTTTGAAATACTTCAAGTCATAGTTGAAGGATCAGAGACAGACACAAATAGAGATTTTCAATCACTGGAAGCAGTTTCCAGGAGCTAGGTTTTGGTAGCAATGAAGAGAACCAATATGGATGTGAGAGAGCCAACTCAGGTCACCAAGAGTATGGCTGCAGGGAAGCCCGCATAATAAAAGAAATGATTTCAATACCCCCAAATTCCAGGAATTGGTAGCCTTGGCCACATGTTCCCTACTTGAATGCTTTCCTGCATTTGTATGTGGTACCTTTTCTTCCCATAGATACTATGAGTATTAGAAGAAGCAATTGTCCTAGGTTATGGGACAGGGTTGGGGAAAATGGAGGTGAGAGTTGGGGTGAAGAAGTAATGTTTTGTACTTAACTAGTTATTTTAACTTTGCACTCTTAGTAAATACCAACTCTAAAGCCCAGTCAGCTGGATGACTATTAATGGAAAACATAACAGTAAGTCTTTGTGAGCTATGGTTTCAAGAGGGGGTAACCACAAGGTACCCCATGAACCACAAATTAGCAGCTGCTGCTTACCAGTGAATATGAGTGTGAAAAGGGGGAATACCTCAGGCAATTAATCTACCAAAACACAGTGAAAACCTAAAGATAACAATTATCAGACACTTTAAAGAAGTAATAACATTTTAGGAAGGATGTTTATTACTCTTGGTTGGGCCATGTCACTATAATAAAAATATTTCATAAATTTATATGTATATATAATAGAAATAATACCTACATTTTATATATGTGCATATGTGGAGAAGGAAAGAGACAGAGACAGAAAGATGGAGTTATCAAAATGCCAAGGAAATACTTTTTAGAGCTACAAGGAATCCATTTAGAAGAACAAAAGGTCTAGAGTCTAGACAATCAAGAGAAACAATGAAAAAATAGTATGGATGAAGAAGGAATAGCAGTTTCAGGCTTTATATTATTTTACAAAGCAGTAATCATCTAAACTATTTGGTCCTCATTAGAAATAGAAAAGTATATCAATGGAACAGACTACGTGAGGAAGAATAAGAAGCGATCACACTCAGTAATCCAGTCAGTGTTTAATAAACCTGAGGTCACAAACCACCAGAACTTATTTGAACAGAACTGCTGGGAAAACTTCAAAGGTAGGCTTAAACCAAATCTTAACCATATCCTGTCACAATAAACACAGAATGTCTACATGATCTGAATATAACAACTCACAAAATAAAAATAAAATTAGAAAAGAATCAGATCATGTTCCTTTAACAGTCATGGTGAGATAGAAAATTGTGAACCAAGTGAAGAGAAGATGCAAAAACAAAAGATAAAGCAGGTCATGTTCTGTGTGAAACTGAAAAGCTTTTACACAAAATCAATGCAGCTAAGTACAAGAAGGGAAAACATCTTTGAATCAAATAAATTTTTTAACAGGGAAGTTATGTTTATACTTTTTTATTTTTATTTTGAATATTTTCCCATAGTTACATGTTTCATGTTCTTTCCCTCTCCCCAAATACCCCAAATCCCCTTAGCCAATGCACAATTCCACTGAGTTTTACATGTATCATTGATCAAGACCTAATTCCATATTATTGATAGTTGGACTAGAGTTATTGTTTAGTGTCTACATGCCGAATAATATCCCCATCAGCCCATGTATTCAAGCAATTGTTTTTCTTCTGTGTTTCTCCTCCCACAGTTCTTCCTCTGAATGTGGCTAGTTTTCCTTCTCATAAGTCCCTCAGCCTTGCTCTGGATTCTTGCATTGCTGCTAGTAGAGAAGTCCATTATGTTTGATTGTACCACAGTGTATCAGTCTCTGTGTACAATGTTCTCCTGGATCTGCTCCTTTCACTCTGCATCAATTCCTAGAGATCATTCCAGTTCACATGGAATTCCTCTGAATCAAATAATTCTGCTAAGGATAAGGTTCTGCTATCTAAGATATACAGGGAATTAACACAAATATATGATCAAGAACCATTCCTCTGAATGTAGCCAAAGGACGGGAACATTTGATCCCATCTCCTCCAGCAGATTGCCCACTCTATCATCCTCACTCTTGCATCTTTAACTTCTCCTTGTCTATAGACTGCTTCTCTGTTGCCTACGAACATGTCTATGTCCGTCTCTGTCATCAAAAACCCTCATGGATCCATCCATCCCTACAAACATTACATATCTCTCCTGACTTTCATGGCTGAAGTCTTTGAGAAGGCTTCCTACATTATGTGCCTCCAGTTCCTTTCTTCTCACTCTCTAACTATGTATAGTCTTACTTTCAACATCATTCAGTGGAAACTACTCCCTCCAAAGTTATCAGTGATCTCTTAATTACTAAATCTAATGCTCCTTTCTCTATCCTCATCTTTCTTGAACTCTCTATAACACTATTGATCAATCAATCAATACCTTTAAGTGCTTACTATGTGCCAGACACTGTGCTAAGGGTTGGGGATATAAAGAGACAAAAAAAAAGTCTCTGCCCTCAAGGAGCTTACAATCTAATCACCAATCTTTTCTACTAGAGACTTCTCTTATTATGGGGACACTTTTCTCTCCTGGTTCTTCTCCATACCTATCTGCTCCTCGGTTCCCTTTTGCTGCATTTTTATCCAAATCATGCTTGCTAGCAATGGATTTCCCAGATAGCTCTGCCCTGGTTTCCTCTTCTCTTTATATGTCCTTTCATTTAGTGATATAATCAACTCCTATTAGTTCAATGATCATTTCTATGCTGATGATTCCCTTATCTAATCCTAACTTCTCTGCTGACTTCCAGTCTCACATCTCCAATGGCTTATTCAACATCTCAAACAGGATGTCTTGTAGACGCCTTAAATTCAACATGTACAAAACTTAATTTATTATCTTCCCCTTTTCTAAGCCTTTCCCACTTCTAAACTTCCCTCTGTCAAGGGTACCACCATCATCTCACTCCCCCAAGCTCACAACCTGTGTTATCCTGGACTTCTCATTATCTCTCATCCCCCATATCCAATATGTTGCCAAGGTCTGTCTATTTTACAGTCATACCATCTCTCAAATATGTCCCCTTCTCCTTCGTTACTGTCACCACCCTGATGTAGGTCTTCATCCCTTGGATATGTTCAGTAGTTAGTGATGCAAGATCTAAACTTAAGAGATTGGGACCAGATATATAAATTTGGGAGGCACTTAAATAGAGATGATAATTGATCCCACAGAAACTGATGATATCACTTATCATCTTCACCATAATCATTTTTATAAGCCAAGAACTTTGGTTGAGTGACTTTGTCCAACAATATGAATTTGAGTGGAGGAGATAGATGCTGGACAAGTTGAGATCTGTCAAGATGTAACTGATAAGACAAGAGATAAAAGGAAGGGGTAGCTAAACAGCACAGTGGATAAAATACCAGGTCTGGAGTTAGGATGACTTGGGTTCAAATCTAGCTTCAGACACTTCCTACCTGGGTAAGTCACTTAACCTCAATTGCCTTGCCTTTATAGCTCTTCTGCCTTGGAAAAAGGTAAGGATTTTTTAAAAAGAGAGAGCAAAGGGATTCAAGACTATTTGAAGAAAGAGGATTCTCACATCAGCAGATATTAATGGTGATTCATGGGAAGAAAGGAAGCAAGAATGAAAAAATGGGAAATAATCAATTGATAAACACCTGCCCTCCAGCATTCTAGATAACCAAGTTGAAGCTTCCACAATCATCTCGATCTCTAATAAAGCTCTCATAAACTCTTGATGCCATTCAACATTCTCTGAGACGATGGTGGTGCCCTTGACAGTAAGAGGTACATTTCGAAGTGGAGAAAACTTGAGAGGAGGAAGATAGTAAATTTTTTACATGTTGAATTTAAGGAGTCTAAAGACATCCAGATTGAGATGTCTGAGAAGCAATTAAAGCTGTGAGACTGGAGGTCAGCAGGGAAATCAGGATTAGATAATAGCATTCACTCCACTCCCAACCACACCATTGATTTCTACCTCTCTGGGCCTTTATACAACCTGTCCTCCATGCCTAGAAGGCTTCCCCTCCTTACCTCAACCTTTTGAAGTATCAGTTCAAGTGCTACCTCCTCCTTAAGACTTTTCCTGCTCCTTGTAGTCATGAGTGTTTTCTTCACTCCTCCTAAAAATATTTTGTATTTACTTATATGAATACATGTTATAGCCTCCCCCTACTTCACCCCCTACCCCAGAATAAAAGCTGATTGAGGACAGGAACTATTTTGTTTAGGTATCTTTGGAACCTAGCAAAATTTCTTCCATAGGAATCAAGTAAAACTGCTTGCAACTTGAATTTTTCTATTTAAAAAAAGCAATCCTAAATCATTTTTAGGTACTACTCAAATGAAAGCAAAGGAAGTAAGGGGGGAAAGGGGTATTGATTCTTACTAGAACATTCAACTCTAATTGTGTATTATGACTGATTTAGGTCTGTTGATTTTGATTTCCCCTGAACTTGTTCCCTTATCTACATTACATGCTAGTACAAGGAGGAGAGTCCCTAAAAGAAAACCCTCTATTCACAGCAAAAGCTCTACTTAAGGTCCCTTATCTTTTGTGAAGGGGCAGTATAAAGATGAAAAATGATAAAGGCTGGTATAAATATATAAATTAGTAATTTAATTAAAGCCATGCTGATAGATAAAATCATTAGACCACGCGCTTGTAAGCATTCAAAACTGCCGCCTCCATTACTCTCTCTGAGTCTGCTAGCCAAGAGCCTACTGGCAAAGAGACCACTCCCTCCTAACCCAGGAGATTTAAGCTCTTCCCTGGGTCAAGACGTAGGCCTTCCCAAGCCCAAAAACCTGGAAACGGAAACCAGTTGGACCATGTTGGGTCACGGGAAATGTAGTTTTGATACATTTCCCATGTCCATAGAAATATATACACTTTTAGATGGCATTTTCCAAATTTCACTTTTACAGCAGCTAGATGGCACAGTGGATAGAGTGCTGGCCTCAGCTATGTGATCCTCAGCAAGTCACTTAACCCTGTTTGCCTCAGTTTCCTCATCCATAAAATGATCTGGAGAAGAAAATGGCAAATCACTCTAGTATCTTTGCCAAGAAAACTCCAAATGGGATTATCAGCAGTTGGACATAACTGAAAAAAATGACTAAACATCTGTTGTGAGAAACTAAATAGGGTCTGAGAATTAACCTAGCTGAGAATTGACTCTACTGTGAAAACAGACTATAGGCTACAAAGCTGATTGTACTTGGTGCTCTTGCGATTTCATTCATTCAATAAACATTTATTAAGCTTTATACAGTAGTGTATGCTAGGCCCTGTGTTAAGCATTAAGGATTCAAAGAAAAACAAAAACAAAAATAGCCCCTGCCCTCAAGAGGTCACATTCTAGTGAGGGAGACAATACATGAAAAGAATCTGAGAAGGAGAGAAGGTACTGAGTATGGGATCATGACAAAGTCCTGCAGCCAGGGAGGAAATGAAGAGGTGTCTGCACCCGAGGGCCCCTCCTTAAATAGAAGATCTGAGAGGAGCTCTCTAATCAGGGGGAGTGAAGGGCCCAAGGGGCATGGGGATACTGAAAAATTGTGAGTTTGGGAGCTGATGACATCTTATAGGAAGATGAGTTCCTGAGAAAATGATGAAGTCCAGGTGCACAGTCATATAGGAAATACTTTGACTATGTTTTGGTGACTCATTTCACATTAGTTTTCCAAATTTCTTTCCTTTTAATATTAACTTACACTCTTTCTTGTTCCTCTTCTGATATCTTGTACTTAAGTAGACCATTTTTCCTATATTTGAATGGATAGTAGATTTATCCCATGTAATCCAAATCCCCAAATTTCTCTATTATGGTTTAATTATTATTACTGTTATCAGTGGAGTACCTGGAACATCAACCAAGCACATAGAGAATGTTTAGGAGGACTCCTCCTCCTCTTCTCAAATACTGTAGTCCCATCAATGTGTTTCCTTTTACTAATCAGACAGAAGACATAATTAGTTTAAAGCATAATGAAATAGTAATAGCAGAAAAAGTAGTAGTAGAATTTTCTTCCCAATAACATCAGAAGAACTTGCACACAAGTCAAAGTCTTTGTGACTTTCATGCCCCATCTGTGAGAAAAGCTGATACATGGAAGTGTCATATGTGGAGGAACACAAACGTAGGAAACGTGTAGCCAGAAGAGACATGGAAAAGTCACATATCTCTGGTGGCAGAGGTCTTCCAATGTCTTCTAGTGATATCATTGTATTGCTTCCCCTAAGTGCACCTCTTATTGATCTCATGTGGTATAATATATTCTCTGCCAGATAACATTACTATTTTCTTTCTTTTTTCTTTTTTTTCTTTAAACCCTTATCTTCCATCTTAGAATCAGTACTGTGTATTGGTTCCAAGGCAGAAGAGTGGTAAGGGTGGGCAATAGGGGTTAAGTGACTTGCCCAGGGTCCCACAGCTAGGAAGAGTTTGAGACCAGATTTGAACCCAGGACCTCCCGTCTCTACGCCTGACTCTCGATCCACTGAGCCACCCAGCTGCCTCCAACATTACTATTTTCTGATCACCAGTAGGCAATTTCTATGTTGAGTATTGTTTCATAGGCACATTGTTCCTGCAAAATATTGTTCTGTTCAGTGTGTAGCTGGGATATTTTGAGGACACTTTCTCATAGCAGAAGCTAAGAGTCAGTGTACTCAGCTAAGGCTGGTGTGGGGATCAGGGAGAGCCAGCAAAATGTTCTCAAGCTGGATTTTTTTTCTTCTTGTTGTTGTTTTAATCTGTGTCGTTGACCTTTTACCTGAAAAACTAACAGACTTAGAAGTAGAAATTCTGATTTTTCTCTCCAGCTTGGCAGACAAATGATTTTAAGCCAGAACAAAAGCTAAAGGAAGCAGAAAAGGTGATTATGATTATTCTCTATCCATCTGGACTACATTCCAGCCTTTATACAGGGCATTACCGCGGGCCTCCTAGACTTTGGACTAATTCACATTTAGGACTTAGAAAGATCTTTATCACCCAGCCCAAATCCCTTAACATTCAGATGAGGAAACTGAGGACCTTGAAAGAGAAAACTGGCTTGCCCAAGGTCATACAAGGAATAAAGAAATAAACTGAAAACCACATCCACATTCTCCAATGCTGGATCCAGAGTTCTTTAAATTGCAGTGTTAACTTTCCAATAGGACATTCAAGTACTGTAGTAAATATAGCTCATCCTTATTATAGCTACTAATAATAGCTAGAACCAAAAATGTGCCAGGAAATCTCTTATGTCTTATCTTACCCCTAATAACTAATAGCTAAATAACAATAATGTGTCACTAAGGCACATTATTGTTATTATTAATAACTAGTCCTTTAATGAAGTTATTAATCTCATGAAGAAGTGGAGTATTGGCATTAAAAATAATGGTAATGATAGCTGGCTGGTTGGTTGATTGTTGTCCTTTATACTCGAAGAGGACCAAAATAACATCACTCTATTGGTCAATCCTACCATGACCAGTATGAGCTCAGAAGGTCCTAAAAGAAGTCAGGCACAAATAGCCCATATTTGGGATAGAGATGTCTCTAAATTTATATATCTCACATTTTTTGAGCTACTGCAATTTTCTAGCACTTTAAAGTTTACAATCTCATATGACCCTCACAGAAACTCCAGGAGGTAGATACTATAATCATTCCCATTTTACAGATAAGGATGAACTCTGTTGACTTGGAATACTTCCATATCCTGCTAATACATTGTTATTATAAATCACAGCACTGATTTATGAAGCTTTAAAAGTTTTACAAAGCTCTTTCCTTGGTGTTGAGTACTATTATCTCTCTTTTTATAGAAGCAAAAACCAAAGCTCAAACAAAATTAAGAAACTTGACTAGACCATAGAGTAGAAAGTAGCATATATATGACCCAGTCCATCTTCTAACTCCAAGCCTAGTGCATTTTCCTCTTCATCATACAATATAGTGTCCATGAGTTCTGGCCTTTTTTCTCAGTGAAAATGAAGCAAGCAACAGACTATAAATCCTAACCATTTTTATACTGTTCTCAAGCCGTTGTCCACTTTTAATATTCTTGCAGTTAGTATTTGTGTCATCAGCAGAGTGCCTCTGTGGAAATCAGATTTTGATGTATCAAACTGGGCAAAAATACATTAAAGAGCTACCAATAATTCCAGCCCAAAATCATAACAGATAAGGATTATATTGCTCAAGAATTTCCAGTGAATGGCAGAGACTAAACTCATCTGGGGAAACTCTCATTAGCATTCAGCAGTCAAGATTTGCAGCCTATCTTTTGGTGGAGTTTATATATATTTATATATATATATATATATATATTTATATATATATATATGGAGAGAGAGAGAGAGAGAGAGAGAGAGAGAGAGAGAGAGAGAGATGCATGCATATATTTCAAAATCATCTTCAAATCTTTGGCTCCTCAAGGTAAGCTCCCTTTTAAATCTCTTTAAATAATGCAGTGCTGTTGTCTCTATACTTAGGTGTTTTCCATTTCCTCCATCCAATATAACCATTGACACAAAGACTAATATTTGATGACAGATGGCTCTGTGAGCTTCTGCTAAAGCAATATCTCACTTTGGGAATGCAAGTGATAACTGAGTTCCTCTTCAGCATTATTTATTATACTATTATTGTGCACAAACTCATTAGATGTAAAACATTCTGCCAGTCAACTTTATCCTTCTCTTTCACAACTGTCAAACTGGCAGCTCAAAGATAGTGACAGATGATGCTGATGGACAGTAGGATTGCCATCTCCCAGCCTTAACAGATTAAGGATTGGATGCTACTCAACCAAGGAAAAGTGCTATAGGAAAGAAGCTGATACTTCTGGACCATGTGGTTCAATCACCATGATAGCTTGCTAAATTGTTTTTGTAGTTCTCGCTGCAATAGGAGTCCTTATTTTTTGGTCTAAGCTGTTGGATGCAAAGGATTCTCATGGTCAGACACAATAGACCATAATCATAGTTGGTTTGCTTACATAGACTTTGTTGAAAGATCTCCAGAGACAGAGAAGTTAATAATCAATAGATAATCCTGATCAGGTAGAACTTTTCCATGTGGCTTCCCCTGAACCCACAATCCTGCCCACTTAGGGATGTGAAAGCCTAGATGATGAACTTACTCAACAAAAATATAAATTAATGTTAGACCCAGCTGTGTGACCCTGGGCAAGTCACTTTACCCCCATTGCCTAGCCCCTACCACTCTTCTGCCTTGGAACCAATACACCGTATTGACTCCAAGATGGAAGGTAAGGGTTTTAAACAAAAATTAATTAATTAATTAATTGGTTAATTAATTGATCTTAGAACTAAAGGACCCAACCCCTTGGATAGTCGAGGCTTAAATGGGGACTCAGGACCAAAAATCATGTGGCAACAGGAATTTAACTTGAACTCGCCCTGTTCCAAGTAGTATATTGTTCTGCTTTATCCACTTTGGATCAAATATTGCATGTGTTCCCAGCCTTTGGTAATACATACAGACCTGGCAAAGATGTAATGACTATAATAGTCTAGAACTATTTAAACAATAACTTAACAAATCATAATCTTGCACCATAGTAATTTCCATAACTACCGTGCAGCTGAAATGAGACGCTCTGTTGTCTATGTTGACAGCTATGATCATAAGACAGTAAGGAACATCAGGAGCCATCTCATGTTAGGTATCAGGAAACTGAGTCCGAAAAAAAGCCTTACAGATTGTAAATGGGTTTGAACTCAAACCATCCAATGGATCTCTCCAGTGTACTCAATCTGTTTTTTATCATTGCTCTTTCCAAAAATGCATTAATGCATTCTTGCAGTTTTATCAGAAGTCAGTCTCTTTCCCATTTATTTTGTTTTGGAGCTGCAAGTGTCATAGAATTTGGAGGTAGAAAGGATCATAGAGATGATTTAGACCCATCCCTTCATTTTATATAAAGAAAACATGTCTAGAGAAGTTAAGAGACTTGACCATGTCGTCTCCAACTCCACAATCTCTATACTTTAATGTACCTTGTATATCACTGATGTGAGTAATCCCTGCAAAGATTTGAATTGCAACCCATTCATGTGTCTCTTCCTTTGTGACTCTTGTCCATGTTCTCCCATTGATCCTTCAAAGGGATTCACCCAGTGTCTTAGGTGAGGGAATGGGGAGAAGAGTGAGGGAATAGGAAAGTGAGGAGAGGAAAGTTCTTACCCTAGTTCTCTTAAAATTGTGTGGACACCAGGGGCAGCTGGGTAGCTCAGTGGAGTGAGAGTCAGGCCTAGAGACAGGAGGTCCTAGGTTCAAACCCGGCCTCAGCCACTTCCCAGCTGTGTGACCCTGGGCAAGTCACTTGACCCCCATTGCCCACCCTTACCAATCTTCCACCTATGAGACAATACACCAAAGTACAAGGGGGTTTAAAAAAAAATCAAAAAAATTGTGTGGACACCAGCTATCCAGGTCCATCTTGTTTTCTGGTCAGACATTTCTATAATGGTTCTCAGAGGCAGTCAGGTGGCACAGTCAATAGAATGCTGAGCCTGGAGTCTGTGAGACCTGAGTTCAAATCCAGCTTTAGACATTTATTAGATGTGTGATACTGGATAAGTTGCAGTGATATATGTGGCACTGTGTTGATAATACATTTCTATCTGTCTCAGTTTCCTCAACTACTTCACAGAATTATTGTGAAGATCAAATGAGATCATATTTGTAAAGTACTTTGCATTGTGCCTGGCGTATAGTAGGTGCTTAATAAATGCTTATTCCCTTCCCTTACTCTCTGATGACATCATTTACACTCCTTTTATTCAATTATTGGCTGGCAATATGCTTCAGCCTACACATGTTTACAATGTTCACTGGCTTTTCAGGGTGACTGTCAATTTTAATTCTTTGAAGACTGTGGTATTCCTTGACTTACAGATGTATGTCATGATGAGAAGAACATTATTTTTAAAAGAAGGGTTTCTATTTTCTGGGAGGTTTGGAACGACTAAAACCACTATCTGATTTCCCAAAGGCAATTCAGCACACTTTCCTATTCAATCCTGGACCTAGTTCTCTGCCCTTCTGTCCTTCACTGCCTAAGAGCAATATCTGTCCAACTATATGCATTAACATATTGATATGTAGGACTTTGTCTTTTTCCACGAAATTATGAGAAAATTTAACTTTACAATAGGACATAGTATTGTGGAAAATATAAGGCAATGGGGTCACCAGGGATATTATAAATAAACTAAGTGGTTTGTGGGAACACACTTTGGGATTTATGAGAGACTGGACCTGGACATTGAAGACTTGAACAGCCAAGCTGCTCCTAACTGACAAAGGACAGTTAGCCAACTGTCATTCTGGCCAGAGGCCTTGAATTCAACAGACAAGGTAACAGGATTTAACTGGGTTTAATTATGGACAACTAAAAGGAGGGATAGGAATGTCTACTCTAAAACCTTAATACCTAATAACAAAAACCCACAGGGAAAGGGAAGGACTTATTACTATACTAACTTAGTTATCTAAACTAACAGGGCCCAAGGAGCTATAAATGGAGTCTCTGGGTGACTGCCTCAGACCTGCCAGGTTTGAGTACAGCTGGGGCTTTGTGGCTTTGGGATTCTCACTGCAATCCACTGATGATCTCTGGATGCCAAGAGCCAAGGTGGTCTCAGGTACCAAGTTGAGAAGGTGTGCTCAAGACTCTGTCCACCAGATAGATCCCAAACTCCTCTTCCTTGGCACAGGACTGTAGATCTTGACTCTTTGCTAGATGCCACCACCAGACAAGATCCCAGGGAAAATCAGGATGCAAGGTATCCTTTTACTCTGAGTTCTCCCAGGGCTCACCACAGTTTGTGTTAACCCCCAATGGAGTCCTTCCCAGAGCACAAGTCACTTCTTCCTGCTCCCTCATTCCAACCTGGAATTCCCAGCTCCAGCTACTTCCTGCTATGTACTTAATACCTAATCAGTAACTAATCTTATCTTCCTCACAACAGTATCAAGTATGGAGAAATATAATTTTTAGTTGACTATAATAAAGGTTTTGGTGAACAAGGTCCCATAATCTAAAAAGGATTTACTTAAGCCCTGGTGACCCTTGCTGGTCAGTCAGGAATGAATGATAGTAAGGAGACCTTTGGCATATAGCTATCGAGGAGCAGCTGGTGGCAGATGCAGAGGATAGAGCTAAGCACCAAAGAGCATTCTTGGCAAAAACATTGGGAACAAAGTTTTAATCGACTGCCAATAGTATGCTCTAAATGTCTCCCCTCTTAATTTGATAGGCTTCTGTGCAGTGGTCCATGTAAACCATAAGATTATTTTCTTTTATAAAATCAGTTTTCAAAATATTATATCCTCACAGGTATTGCCTTCCCTTCAGAGTACCACAAACCTCATTCAGAATCTCATTACTTTTTATATGGACTAGTCCACTAATTTCCTAAGTAGTTTCTTGACTTGAATTAACTCCCATTTCCAGTCTATACTACACAGTGTTGTCAGATTGATCTTCTTCAAACAACTGTGATAAATACTTGTTGACTAATGGACTTACTAACTACTCAAAAACCTTCAATTACCTTGTTACTTACCAAATTAAGTATAACCCCTTTGTCTGACATCACTGTACCACACTGGTGAAATTTCAAGTCCAAAATTTCCCTGCTCTCCATTAGTGGAAAAGTTAAAATGGAGCAAGATCACCAATGTGAGGTGGTGGTATTGAACTCAAATAGAAATGGCAGCTACTAATCTATTCATAAGGATCCTTGTGAATTCTGTATTGACTTAGTTTTAAAATGTAATTTATCTGTTTTGTTGGATTTTTATTTGTTTTGTTAAATATTTTCCAATTATATTTTAATTTGGTTGAAGGCCATCTTGGTCTGTGAGCCATGTTTTTGACACCTCTGGTATAGAGAACTCTGAGTGAGGAAATTTCCTCTATTGATGCAGATGAGTAACTGTTCTTCAAATTATGGTCTTTGGGAGTTATTTGGACCACTGAGAGGTTAAGTGATTTGCCAGTCATTACATGATTACTATGTGTCAGCAACAGGCCAAGTCTAGGACTGGTCCTCTATTCACTTATCCAGATTTCCACCCTTGTCTCACAGCACCTTCCCTAAAATCTCATCAAATTAGACTAAATGCCATTACTTTAATATGCCCTGTGCTTTCCAAAATCTGTATTGGTATTCATGGCATATCATCCACTGAGAATACTCTTCTCCCAAAACTGCCTATCAAAATTTTATGCATTTTCCAAAGCCCAGCTCAAATGTCATGTGTACCTATAAAGCCTTCACTGTTCCCCCGTTATTCTCCATCAGACATGGCTTCCCACCTCACTACTTAACTAAGAATGCTCTATCCAAAGGTAGTAATGATCTCTTAATTGCCAAATATGATGGTCTTTTGTCAGTCCTTCATCATACCTACAATGCACTTCTTCTTACCTCTGCCTCAGAGACAGATTGAGGAGGAATTCTGGGAAGATGTTGGTGTAGAAGCAGCAAGGCTCCAGACCTCCGTAAAGCCCTTTACCACCAATCAGGGAAAAAGGGCTCCAAGGGAACAGAAAATCAAATCTGACAATGCAACAGAGCTGGGGGATCCTCCAGCTGAGCCCAACTTAAAAGGTACATGGGAAAAAAGAAAAAAAAAGCCTGAATTCTTGGAACCCTTGGGTGTGAAGGGAAAGAAAGGAGGAAGATCCAAGATCCCCTCCTCCACCTAATGTGCTGAGTCTCTAATGAATCCTGGAATCTCTGTGTGGGCTGGGCTGGGGCACCTCTCTAGCTTTAACCACCAGGGAACCTGACCTCAGGGCACTTGGAGCTGTGCAGATCAACACCACCCAGCTTAATCCTATCAGCACAGCAGACAAAAAGTCTCAGAGGGCAGGGAAGTTCCAACAACCCTCCCTACAGATTACAAGGAAAGTAATCTAATTCACTTCTTTAGCTTTTACCACCAGCTGGGGAAAAATCTGGCCTCAGGTCCCAATAACCTAATTAATCAACAAAACTGAGAAAAAACCCTCCCAGGGCTGAATAGCCCAAACCCACAGATAAAAAAATATGATCAGAAGATCAAGATTATAGCCAATTACAGAGGAGAAAGAAGAAAAAAACATGAGTAAACAACAAAAAAAGAAATAAGAAACCACAATCAACAGTTTCTATCCAGAAATTGAACAAAAAGCAAACAGATCAGAAGAAGATAAAGGAACACCAAGAAAAACATAGAAACTTCAGTGAAATGGACACAGGCTTTGGAAGAACTTAAAATTCAATTAACTCAAGAACTCAAAACTCAATTAACTCAAGAACTCAAAATTCAAATAACTCAAGAACTCAGAAAAAAATCAACAGAGGCTGAAGACAATTGGGAAAAGGTAATACATGATCTAAAACAAGAAAATAATGTCTTAAAAGCCCAAATTGACCAGCTGAAAAATGAAGCAAAGAAGGTGAAAGATCATCTACAAAGAAAAGCAGACCAGAAGGAGAAGAATGAGCAAAAAGCCAGGGATGAAATTCAGTCTTTAAAAATTAGAATTCAACAACTAGAGGCAAATGACTTCACAAGGCAGCAAGAATATATAAAACAAAATTAAAAAATGAAAAATTTGAGGAAAATATGAAACACCTCATTGACATAACCACAGATCTGGAAAACAGATCTCAAAGAGACAACTTAAGAATTATTGGTCTGCCAGAACATCATGACAAAAAGAAAAGTTTGGACATCATCCTACAGGAAATTATACAAGAGAACTGTCCTGACATTCTAGAACAAGGGGGAAAAGTAGAAATAGAAAGAATCACAGGTCACCTCCTACATTTAATCCATAATTGACAACTTCCAGAGCCAAATTCAAAAACTACCACACCAAGGAAAAAATATTATAAGCTTCTAAGAAGAAGTCATTCAGATTCCAGGGAACCACAGTTAGGATAACACAAGATCTGGCTGCATCTACATTGAAGAACAGGAAGGCATGGAACACAATATTCCAGAAAGCAAGAGAACTGGGTCTACAACCAAGAATTAACTATCCAGCAAAACTGGCTATATTATTGCAGGAGAAAGTATGGTCATTCAACAAAATCGAAGATTTCCAAGCATTCATAAAGGAAAAACCAGACTTAAACAGAGAGTTTGCGGGTAAAACACAGAACTCAAGAGAATCACCATAAGGTAATTAAGAGAGAGAGGGGAAAAAAACAAACAAAAAAACAAAAACCCTTTGCTTTAAGGGACCCAATAAGCTCAATTGACTTATATCCCTATAAGAAAAGAAGATATTGGTAACTCTTAAAAATTATTACCAACAAGGTAGATAGAAGAAGTATAATTAGAGGGAACAGGGACAGACTATATAGGATGAAATGTCAAGATATATGTATGTATGTGTATATATATATATATGCATATATATATATATAAACTAGAGGTGAAAAAAGGAGATAATATTAAGAGAAAAGGGAAAACAGACAAAATGGAGTAAATTTATATTTCATAAAGAAGTGCATGGGGCAAAAAGAGGAGAAGACCAATACAATGGAAGGGTAAAGAGATTGGAAAAAGGAAATACTTAATTCTTAAATGAATTGAAATTAATTTAAAGAGGGAAGAACAATCAGATCCATTGGGGTAGAGAATTGATTTGTGCCCTATAGAAAAGTAGAAGGGTAAAAAATGGACTGGTGGGGAGGGAAGCAATACTAGGGAGGGAGGGGGCAGAGTAGCTTTAGAACAATAAGAGGGGAATAAAAAGGGAGGAGGAGAAAGGGAAGTACAATAAGGGAGGGGATTAGGGGAACTGATTAAAAACAAAACACTGGTATAGAAGGAAACAGTGAAAGAAGAAAGGACAGGACAAGGAGAGAGAGTCAAAATGTCTGGGAATACACAGTTGATAATTATAACTCTGAATGTGAATGGGCTGAACTCACCCATAAAATGGAAACAATTGGCAGAGTGAGTTAGAAACCAAAATCCTACCATATGTTGTCTACAAGAAACACACACAAGACAGACAGAAAGACATAGAGTGAAAATGAGAGGATGGAGAAAAATCTATTAGGCTTCAAATGAGAAAAAGAAGGCAGGGCTTGCCATCATGATCTCTGACAGAGCCAAAGTAAAAATAGATCTGGTTAAAAGAGATAAGGAAAGTAATTACATACAAATTAAAGGAAGTATAAACAATGAAGAAATATCAGTACTCAACATGTATGCACCAAACGGTATAGCATCCAAATTTCTAAAGGAGCAGCTATTGGAGCTCAAGGACAAAATAGATAGCAAAACTATACTAGTGGGTGACCTCAACCTTCCCCGATCAGATCTAGATAAATCAAACCAAAAAATAAATAAGAAAGAGATAAGAGAGGTGAATGAAATCCTAGAAAAATTAGAGTCAATAGATATATGGAGAAAAATAAATAGGGACAAAAAGGAATATACCTTCTTTTCAGCAGCACATGGAACATTCATGAAGATAGACCATGTACTAAGGCATAGAAACATATTAAACAAATGGAAAAAAGCAGAAATAATAAATGCAACCTTCTCAGATCATAATGCAATAAAAATAGTTATTAGTAAGAATATATGGAGAGGCAAACCAAAAACTATTTGGAAATTAAGTAATATGATTCTCCAAAATAATTTAGTGAAAGAACAAATCATAGAAACAATTAATAATTTCATTGAAGACAATGATGAGACTTCTTACCAAAACCTATGGGATATAGCCAAAGCATTTCTAAGGGGAAAATTTATATCACTGAGTGCATACATTAACAAATTAGGGAGGGCAGAGATTAATGAATTGGGCATGCAACTTAAAAAAACTAAAAAATGTACAAATTAAAAATCCCCAGATGAAAAATAAATTAGAAATACTAAAAATAAAGGAGAAATTAATAAAAATCAAAAGTAAAAGAATTATTGAATTAATAAATTAATAAATAAGACTAGAAGCTGTCATTTTGAAAAAAACAGATTAAGTACTGGTCAATCTAATAAAAAAAGAAAAGAAAACCAAATTAACAGTATCAAAGATGAAATGGGAGACCTCACCTCTAATGAAGAGGAAATTAAGGCAATCGTTAAAAAATATTTTGCCCAATTATATGGCATCTATAACAATCTAGGTGATATGGATGAATATTTACAAAAATATAAATTGCCTAGATTAACAGCAGAAGAAATAGAATTCTTAAATAATCCAATATCAGAAAAAGAAATTGAACAAGTCATCAAAGAACTCCCTAAGAAAAAATCGCCAGGGCCTGATGGATTCACAAGTGAATTCTATCAAACATTCAAAGAA
Organism: Gracilinanus agilis; assembly: GCF_016433145.1. Lineage (NCBI taxonomy): Eukaryota > Metazoa > Chordata > Mammalia > Didelphimorphia > Didelphidae > Gracilinanus > Gracilinanus agilis. The sequence continues at coordinate 143,486,897 of NC_058131.1, forward strand.
CAACTAATCCCAGCACTATACAAATTTTTTGGTATAATAAGCAAAGAAAGAGTCTTACCAAATGCCTTTTATGACACAAATATGGTACTGATTCCAAAGCCAGGTAGATCAAAAACAGAGAAAGAAAACCACAGACTAATCTCCCTAATGAACATAGATGCAAAAATCTTAAATAGAATACTAGCATAAAGACTCCAGCAAGTGATCAAGAGGATTATCCACCATGATCAGGTGGAATTTATACCAGAAATACAGGATTGGTTCAACATTAGGAAAACCATCCACATAATTGACTATATCAACAAGCTAACAAACAAAAATCACATGATTATCTCAATAGATGCTGAAAAAGCCTTTGACAAAATATAACACCCATTCCTATTGAAAATACTAGAAAGTATAGGAATAGAAGTATCTTTCCCAAAAATAATAAACAGTATATATCTAAAACCATTAACAAGCATCATATGCAATGGGGGTAAATTAGAAGCCTTCCCAATAAGATCAGGAGTGAAACAAGGATGCCCATTATCACCTCTACTATTTAACACTGTACTAGAAACAGTAGCAGTTGCAATTAGAGAAGAAAAAGAAATTGAAGGTATCAAAGTGGGCAAAGAGGAGACTAAGCTATCACTCTTTGCAGATGATATGATGGTCTACTTAAAAAATCCTAGAGAATCAACGAAAAAGCTAGTAGAAATAATCAACAACTTTAACAAAGTTGCAGGATACAAAATAAATGCACATAAATCATCATCATTTCTATATATTTCCAAAACATTGCAGCAGGAAGAGTTAGAAAGAGAAACACCATTTAAAATCACCCTAGACAATATAAAATACTTAGGAATCTATCTACCAAAACAAACACAGGAATTATATGAATACAACTACAAAACTCTTTCCAAAAAATTAAAACTGGATCTAAACAATTGGAAAAACATTGATTGCTCATGGGTAGGATGAGCTAATATAATAAAATGACCATTCTACCCAATTAATTTATTTATTTAGTGCCATAACTATCAAACTACCAAAAAACTTTTTTACTGAATTAGAAAAAACTATGAAAGAGTTCATTTGGATAACAAAAGATCAAGAATATCAAGGGAAATAATGGAAAAAAAATGTGAATGAAGGTGGCCTAGCAGTACCAGATATTAAACTATACTATAAAGCAGCGGACATCAAAACAATATGGTACTGGCTAAGAGATAGAGAGGAAGATCAGTGGAATAGACTTGGTATAAGAGACGTCAGCAAGACAGTGTATGATAAACCCTAAGAGCCCAACTTTTGGGCCAAAAATCCAGTATTTGACAAAAACTTCTGGGAAAATTGGAAAACTATTTGGGACAGATTAGGTTTACACCAAGATAAATTCAGAATGGGTGAATGACTTGAATATAAGGAAGGAAACTATAAGTAAATTAAGTGAACGCAGAATTGTATACTTGTCAGATCTCTGGGAAAGGAAAGATTTTAAAATCAAGCAAGAGTTAGAGAAAATTACAAAATGTAAAATAAATAATTTTTATTATATTAAATTAAAGAGGTTTTGTACAAACAAAAACAATGCAAGCAAAATCAGAAGGGAAACAGAAAACTGGGGAAAATCTTTATAACAAAAAACTCTGACAAAGGTCTAATTACTCAAATATACAAGGAGCTAAATCAATTGTACAAAAATTCAAGACATTCTCCAATTGATAAATGGGCAAGGGACATGAATAGGCAATTTTCAGATAAAGAAATCAAAACTATCAATAAGCACATGAGAAAGTATTCTAAATCTCTAATAATTAGAGAAATGCAAATCAAAAAAACTCTGAGGTATCACCTCATACCCAGCAGATTGACTAAAATGACAGCAGGGGTGAGTAATGAATGTTCGTGGGGATATGGCAAAATTGGGACATTAATGCATTACTGGTGGAGTTGAGAATTGATCCAACCATTCTGAATGGCAATTTGGAACTATGCCCAAAGAGAGCTAAAAGACTGCCTTCCCTTTGATCCAGCCATAGCATTGCTGGGTTTGTACCCCAAAGAAATCATAGATAAAAAGACTTGTACAAAAATATTTATAGCTGTACTTTTTGTGGTGGCAAAAAACTGGAAAATGAGGGTATGTCCTTCAATTGGGGAATGGCTGAACAAATTGTGGTTTATGCTGATGTTGGAATACTATTGTGCTCAAAGGAATAATAAACTGGAGGAATTCCATGTGAACTAGAAAGCCCTCCAGGAATTGATACAGATTGAAAGGAGCAGAGCCAGAAGAACGTTGTACACCGAGACTGATGCACTGTGGTAAAATCGAGTGTAATGAACTTCTGTACTAGCAGCAATGCAATGACCCAGGACAATTCTGAGGGATTTATGGAAAAGAGTACTACCCCCATTCAGAGGAAGAATTGCAGGAGTGGAAACACAGAAGAAAAACAACTGCTTGAACACATGGGTTGATGCGGACATGATTGGGGATGTAAACTCGAAACGACCACACTAATGCAACTATCAATAATATGGAAATAGGTCTTGATTGATGACACATGTTAAAACCAGTGTAAATGTGCTTTGGATATGGAGGGGGTGTTAAGAGGAGGTGAAGAGGAAAGTAAAAACGTGAATCATGTAACCATGGAAAATTTTTCTAAAAAAATAAAATATTTAAATTTAAATAAAATAAAAACTCACAGACCCCCAAAAAACCAGTTGAAATGTGCATTGGCTTTGGGGGGTGCAGTTTGGGAAAGTGAAGAGAAAAGTAAGTTACATGAATCATGTAACCATGGAAAATTGTTCTAAAAATTTTTTTAATAAGAGACAGTTTGAGCACCATCTTCTGTATGAAAACTATCTCAGTCTTCCCAACTACTAGAGACCTCCCTCCAAAATTTTGTCAGCATATGTGTACCTTGAAGACTCTGGATTTATTTTTTCCAACTCACACTCAGACTAGCAGGTCAATTGCCCAAAATAAGGATAATCTCAAGAAGTTGTGGTGTCTTTTAGTACTATTGCTCATGATCCTCTATCTGTTATGTTCCTCTTAATAAGATTTGACCAATTAACATATCCCCAATATCATTTCACCAATTACTATCAATTAGCTTTTAGAAAGAAATATTTGGTGAAAAGTTAAAGCAAGGACCAAAGTGCAGCAATATTTCAAATGGACAATTCCCTTTCCACTCTATACATTTTGATCCCTCAGAACAATGGGCTCAAACTTAAAGTAGTTGCTACAAAACATTTCCCCCATAAAATTTAATTCTGAGTATGGCATTGCAATGCTTTTTTGCTTGTTGACACAGTGTCTCAAACTCTAGGTCAATTTGCTTGTTGGTCTGGGTCAAACAGGTCACTCTTCAAGGCCAGCTCTTCATTGGACTCCATTACTGCTGCTACAGGCTGTGATTGCAGAGAATATCTTAGTTGGCTTTGCTGACTTTTCAAAGCTCAGAAGGTTATAATCTAGTTTGTTCCAAATCTGATATTTATTCATCTATCTCAGGAAAGAATAAATATAAACAAGAGAAACAGCAGCACCATGCATTTGTGGCATGAGACAGCCAGCAGCACATAGTCGTCCCTGATTGTTGCCAATGCCTCTCCTCTCACTTGAAGAACCACAGCATTTCTTCTTCCTCATGTGAAAGCTACTGAGAGAGAATTTCTCTCTCAAAGATTTTTATATGTATCCCTAATTACAGTTTAGTCAATTAAAATGCTATTCATCACCACTCAGTAAACAATGGAAGATGCTCAGAGAACACCAACCCATGCCCTGAAATGAGAAAAGAAAGGGTCTCCATCACACATTTCTAGGAGAAGATCCAACAAGCCTCCATGTAGATATTGTACATGTTGTAAAGACTAGATGTTCTTTGGCTCATTCTCCCACTACGTTTGTTTTCATCTACTTCACATTTATACTCTATTCTTATATATGTATTCATCTCCCCCATTAGAATGTAAGCTCCCCACACTATGTGGCAAAAAATTGGAAAATGAGTGGGTTTCCATTGACTGGGGAATGGCTCAACAAATTGTGGTATCTGTTGGTGATGGAATACTATTGTGCTCAAAGGAATAATGAACTGGAGGAAATCCATGTGAACTGGAATGACCTCGAGGAATTGATGCAGAGTGAAAAGAGCAGAACCAGGACAACCGTATACACAGAGACTGATATGCTGTGGCACAATCGAATGTAATGGACTTCTCTACTAAAAGTAGTGCAGTGACCCAGGACATTTCTTAGGGACTTATGAAAAAGAACACTATCCACATCCAGAGAAAGAACTGGGGGAGCAGAAACACAGAAGAAAAACAACTTCTTGATCACATGGGTCAGTGGGGATATGTGTAAAAAATAAAATGAATATGTAAATGATAATCTAAATAATATTATAGTTTTTTTAAAGATTTATTAGTAGCCACTAGAAAATAAAACCAAATGCCATGCTAACTTAGGCAGTTCAAAAGCCCCACTGTTCCCAGCTCTCACCATGCTGCGAATAAGAAGAAAAGAGGAAGTGAAAGACCAGCCTCTCAGTTTTATCCCTCTGTCTAATCATTGTGTAACAACAGGAAGCCAGTGGGCTCATGGAAAATGTAGTTCAAGGACCCCCAAATTTCCAATAACTCATATGATTGGGGATGTAGACTCTATATGATCACTCTAGTGCAAATATAAATAATATGGAAATAGGTCTTGATCAATAACACATGTAAAACCCATTAGAATTGCATGTTGGTTGGGGTGAGGGTGGGAGGAGGTGAGGGAAAGAACATGAATCATGTAACCATGGGAAAATGTTCTTAATTAATCAATAAAAAAATAAATTAAAAAAAAAGAAAGAATGTAAGTTCCCTGCAAGTAGAGATTGTTTCATTCTTTGAACTTGTGTCATCAATGCCTAGTGAAGGGCCTGTCACCTACGAAGTACTTAAGTTTTTTATTTTTCTGCTGGTTAAAGCTGCTTCTATGCTATGGGCTGATGACACTTCCTGGGTCTTCGATTTGGGCTGGACACTAAGATGGTCTTTTACCTTTTTAGTGAAAAAATTCCTTGAAGCCTGGATTCTGCAAAGTTATCAGGGTCAGCTCTCTAGCTTTCCAGGTGGTAGTCCTCTCAAGCCATAAAGGACAATAAAGTACAATGGAGAGCAGACATTTAAGGGGTTTCTCCTTTCTCAAGTTATGGGTGATGATAGAGAGTAAAATAACCTTTTTTATCCCAGTTTTTCAAGTGGCAAAGGATTCTGTTTTCTCTCATCAACACTGAATATCAGCATTTTTCCTCTTCAGATCAGCTTCCCCTATAACCTGCAGTTCCTATCTCTATTCAACCAACATGAGCTGGATTCTGCTTCTGTTTCTTGAATTTGAACATCTTAACTTCTTTTTTTTAACCCTTGCCTTCTCTCTTACAATCAATACTGTGTATTGGTTCCAAGATAGAAGAGTGTTAAGGGCTAGGCAGTGGGGTTAAGTGACTTGCCCAGGGTCACACAGATGGGAAGTGTCTGAGGCCAGATTTGAACCTAGGACCTCCCATCTTAAGGCCTGGCTCTCAATCCACTGAGTCACCCAGCTGCCCCTCTCAACTTTATACACAGTTTCTCTCATTATTTTCTACCTTCCTTACTTCCCAGTTTCTCTCTTTTTTCCTGCCTCAAATCAAGACCTTCTCATTACCCATTTCTAACTTAGGTTGAAAGATCTCAAAACCATACTTCTGTCAAATGAGACACAATCAATATATCATTTTTCCCATTGGCCCCAAACAGTTCTTGAATTTAGAGTTTCCCCAGCAATAACTTTCAAAGACCTAAAAAATAGCCACATGATAATTAGCTTTGGGAAAACAATGCATTTTAGTCATCTTGATCAGCAGTCAGTACTTTTGCCTCTGAGGGGCTGCTTTCACTCAGGTCTCTCAGAACCGTACATGTCTCTTCCTAAGCAATTTTATCTAAAAAGCTGCTTTTCTCTCAGGTTCTCTTAGAACTGGCTGTATTTCTTTTCAAGCTGGTTTGCCCATTGTTTCTCATGCAAATGTATCTTTTCTGCCCTTTTTAGTAAGTAAAATGTCTACACTTCAGTAAATTAAATGTCTACATATGAAAAGGGAATTACCTTTATGGCATCAATAGCTAATATCTCAGCATACACTCTATGCTTAGGCTGAGTTTCACCATTAATGATAATTGAGATAAATCCTCATTTCAAATAATCATGATAATTTCCATTTTTTGCACCTTCTTGGAATATGACTAGACCAGTACATGGTTCATGAAGAGCTTTTACCAGCAGTCGGAGAGGGTCAGAGTACTAACTCACTTTTGTCTCGCCTTCATCCAATAGATACTTTTTGTCCTTGAGAAGGCAACAATCTAATTCAGATCATTTGAAAGATAAATGACATTTTGAAAAGAAAGTAAATCTGAAATGCTAATTTTAAAATAAAGCAAGATCAAGTGTCAGTTATATGAAGAAAGAAACTTGGACAACGTGTACAGACCTTAGTGAAGAGATGAATGAGAACCATGCACTGGATGAAGAAAAGAAATATATAATCTGTACTCTTGAAGTTCTTATGGAGACAGTTCATTTTACTTTTTTTTAAACCCTTACCTTCAGTCTTAGAGTCAATATTGTGTATTGGCTCCAAGGCAGAAGAGTGGCAAGGGTAGGCAATGGGGGTCAAGTGACTTGCCCAGGGTCACACAGCTAGGAAGTGTCTGAGGTCAGATTTGAACCTAGGACCTCCCATATCTAGGCCTGGCTCTCAATCCACTGAGCTACCCAATTGCCCCCTAGAGACATTTCATTTTAAAGATGTCTTTGAAAGAGATCACAGAATCCCAGAACCTCAGAATCATAAGGGACACCATCTAGTCCAAATCAAACTAGAATCAGAATCTTTGCTACAATATACCAGACAAATATTTTGGAAGTGGATTTGGAATAACAACACTTGTTGAACAGACTGTGCCGACAGAAGACTAAATCTACAAATACTGACAATGGTTTCATGTGAAATTGTGGGCCACTATTTAAAATAAAACAAAAAATGTACTCCATCTTCTCAAAATTATCCTCAAATATTTTCTCCAAATAAAGGCTAATCAGCTGTTTTCTTTATTATCTATTTTCCCCAAATGCCCTATATGCAGATGTTTGTACTACAACTATTAAGAACTAAATATATAAATAAAATTTTTTTACCTGAAAACATCTAGTGGAGAACATCCTGAAGCATTACCTGCACTGCCTATTGGATGTTTCATGCTGGATCCCAGAGATATCTGAAATTCAACATGTCCAAAACAAAATCATTATCTTTCTGGCAAAATTTCACTCATCTTCCAAACTGTCATATTCCTGTTGAAGGTACTATCATTTCTCAGCCTCTCAGGTTCATAACCCCAGGATTACGTTGATTCTTCACTCTCCAGCGTCTCACATGAATTAACAAATCTTGGTTGTTTCTACAAGTGAAACGCTTTTTACAGTTGACCTATTATCTCTATACATGGTTATTATTTTAGACCTGGCCATCATCACCTCCCACTTAGATTATTGCTATAGCTTCTTGATTATCTCCCTGTTTCAACTCTCTTCACTTCATCCTCCACCACATAAGTACTAAAATAATTTAACTTAAGTGTAGATCTAAACAGGTCACTTTCCTAATGAGCAGATCTCAGAGCTTCCTGTCATCTCTAGATTTCTTTGCTTGACTTTTAAAATCCTTTATAATCCAACTACATCCTACTTTTCTAGCTTCACTGCACTCTAAGGTCTGGCTAAACTGACCTCTGTTCCACTCAGAGAAGGCACTCCATCTCTGAAACTCATGGTTTTTCTTTGGCCATCCCCATTACTGGGATGCACTCCTTCCTCTATGCAAGAAGCATCATGGTGTAATGGATAGAGTGCTAGACTAAGAGTCAAGAAGACCTGGGTTCAAATCCTGCCTCCAACATTTAATTGCTGAATGACCTTTGGTGTTACCTCACTAAGCCTTTGGTTCTTCATCTTTATTTTTGTTGTTTTTTTTAAAACCCTTTCTTTAGGTCTTAGCATCAGTTCTAAGACAGAAGAATGACAAGGGTTAGGCAAATGGAGTGCGATGACTTTCCAGGATAACACAGCTAGGAAGTATCTGAGACTAGATTTGAATCTAAGACCTCCTACTTCCATGCCTGGTGCTCCATCAACTGTACTATCTAGCTGTCCCAGTTTCTCATCTTTAAAATGAGAAGGCTCAATTAGATGGCTTCTTAGGTTCTTTCAAGTTTTAAAGTTATGATCATGGAATTTCTTCCTTCAAGACAAAGCTTAAGCATGACCTTCTACACAAAGCCTTTCCTGATCCACCAAACTGCAAGTACTCTCCTTCCCAAACTTTATATTTATTTCATATTTATTCTGCCTATTTATTCTTTTTTACATGCATATATATGTGTATGAACATGCTGGCTCCCTTGATAGAATGTAAGGTACTTAAATGAAGAGATGGTTTCCTAATTTTGTATGTGTAATCTCAGAACCTATCGCAATACCTGATCACCTAATAAATAGTAGTCTCTTAATAAATACTTATTGATTGATTGAAGCAGCAAATTCTCCTTTGAAGAGCTCTATTTGTTAAGAAGTGTTTCCTTATATCAAGCCAAGACTTCTCTCTGAAATTTCTACTCATCGTTCCCAGTTCTGCCTTCTAGTGCCAGAATATGTCTAACCCCTTAACTCTATGGCAATCCCTTAAATACTTGAAGATGGCTCTCAATCCACCTTCTTCTCCCCCAAAAACATTCTCTTCTCTAGGCTAAACATCATTAATTACTTCAACCAATTTTCACTATGTGATATTGAGACCCTGACTATTATAACTGCTTTCCTCTGAACACATTCCAGTTTTTCAATATCTTTCATAACATTTAGTGCCCAGAACTGAACCCAATATTCCAGATAGGATCAGGACTAGTACTGTAGGGCTTTCTCTTCTCTAGCCCTAGGCATCCTTTTTTATTTTAATATGGGCTGTGTTTGTATGAACTTTTGGCACTGCTAAATCACAATGCTATATCACAATTTTTCAGATAACTGCTGTCTAGTTACACCTCATGCTTGTCAATTGGTTTGTTGAACTTAATTTTTTTGAACCAAAGTTTAAGACTTCATAGTTCTCTTTATTAAATTTGACCTTATTTATATTGGCTCAAAGATTTAACCTATTGATACCTTTTTTTCATTCAGTTACATACATCTCACAATTTTATGATTATACAGTTTCAATTTTTTCCAAACATTTATTAATATTCATTTTTTTAACATTTATTAATATTCATTTTAAACATGGTTACATGATTCATGCTCCTCCTTTCCCCTTCACCCCCCCCACGCCCCCCACCCATGGCCGATGCGCATTTCCACTAGTTTTGTCATGTGTCCTTGATCAAGACCAATTTCCAAATTGTTGGTAGTTGCCTTGGTGTGGTAGTTTCGAGTCCACACCCTCAATCATGTCCACCCCGACCCATGCGTTCAAGCAGTTGTTTTTCCTATATGTTTCCTCTCCTGCAGTCCTTCCTCTGAATGTGGGTAGCGTTCTTTACCATAAATCCCTCGGAATTGTCCTGGGTCATTGTATTGCTGCTGGTACAGAGGTCCATTTCATTCAATTTTACCACAGTATATCAGTCTCTGTGTACAATGTTCTACTGGCTCTGCTCTTTTCGCTCTGCATCAGTTCCTGGAGGTCTCTCCAGTTCGCCTGGAACTCCTCCAGTTTATTATTCCTTTTAGCACAATAGTATTCCATCACCCACATATACCACAGTTTGTTCAGCCATTCCCCAATTGAAGGACATACCTTCCTTTTCCAGTTTGTTGCCACCACAAAAAGCGCAGCTATAAATATTTTTGTACAAGTCTGTTTATTTATGATCTCTTTGGGGTACAAACCCAACAATGGTATGGCTGGATCAAAGGGCAGGCATTCTTTTATAGCCCTTTGGGCATGATTCCAAATTGCCAGCCAGAATGGCTGGATCATTTCACAACTCCACCAGCAATGCATTAATGTCCCAATTTTGCCACATCCCCTCCAACATTCATTACTCTCCCCTTCTTTCATTTTAGTCAATCTGCTAGGTGTGAGGTGATACCTCAGAGTTGTTTTGATTTGCATTTCTCTAATTATTAGAGATTTGGAAAACTTTCTCATGTGCTTATTGATAAGTTTTGATTTCTTTACCTGAAAATTGCCTATTCATGTCTCTTGCCCATTTATCAATTGGGTAATGGCTTGATTTTTTATACAATTGCTTTAACTCCTTGTATATTTGAGTAATTAGACTCCTGTCAGAATTTTTCGTTATAAAGATTTTTTCCCAATTTGTTGTTTCCCTTCTGATTTTGACTACATTGTTTTTGTTTGTACAAAAACTTTTTAGTTTAATATAATCAAAACCATTTAATTTACATTTTGTGATTTTCTCTAACTCTTGCTTGGTTTTAAAGTCTTTCCTTTCCCACAGATCTGACAAGTAAACTATTCTGTGTTCACTTAACTTGTTTATAGTTTCCCTCTTTATATTCAAGTCATTCACCCATTCTGAATTTATCTTGGTGTAGGGTGTGAGATGTTGATCTAGACCTAATCTCTCCCATATTGTTTTCCAAATTTCCCAGCAGTTTTTGTCAAATAGTGGATTCATGTCCCAAAAGTTGGGCTCTTTGGGTTTATCATACACTGTCTTGCTGATGTCATTTA